>NC_047041.1:28014550-28179050 GCF_011762595.2 Tursiops truncatus
CTATTCTGGGTCTTTTGTGTTTCCATACAAATTGTGAAATTTTTTTGTTCTAGTTCTGTGAAAAATGCCAGTGGTAGTTTGATAGGGATTGAATTGAATCTATAGATTGCTTTTGGTAGTAGAGTCATTTTCACAATGTTGATTCTTCCAATCCAAGAACATGGTATATCTCTCCATCTATTTGTATCATCTTTAATTTCTTTCATCAGTGGGATGTTAAAGTCCCCTACTATTAATGTGTTACTGCCAATTTCCCCTTTTATGGCTGTTAGTATTTGCCTTATGTATTGAGGTGCTCCTATTTTGGGTGCATAAATATTTACAATTCTTATATCTTCTTCTTGGATCGATCCCTTGATCATTATGTAGTGTCCTTCTTTGTCTCTTTTAATAGTCCTTATTTTAAAGTCTATTTTGTCTGATATGAGAATTGCTATTCCAGCTTTCTTTTGGTTTCCATTTGCATGGAATATCTTTTTCCATCCCCTTACTTTCAGTCTGTATGTGTCTCTAGGTCTGAAGTGGGTCTCTTGTAGACAGCATATATAAGGGTCTTGTTTTTGTATCCATTCAGCTAATCTGTGTCTTTTGGTGGGAGCATTTAGTCCATTTACATTTAAGGTAATTATCGATATGTATGTTCCTATTCCCATTTTCTAAATTGTTTTGGGTTCGTTATTATAGGTCTTTTCCTTCTCTCGTGTTTCTTGCCTAGAGAAGATCTTTTAGCATTTGTTGTAAAGCTGGTTTCGTGGTGCTGAACTCTCTCAGCTTTTGCTTGTCTGTAAAGGTTTTAATTTCTCCATCAAATCTGAATGAGATCCTTGCTGGGTAGAGTAGTCTTGGCTGCAGGTTTTTCTCCCTCATCACTTTCAGTATGTCCTGCCACTCCCTTCTGGCTTGTAGGGTTTCTGCTGAGACATCAGCTGTTAACCTTATGGGGATTCCCTTATGTGTTATTTGTTGTTTTTCCTTTGCTGCTTTTAATATGCTTTCTTTGTATTTAATTTTTGACAGTTTGATTAATATGTGTCTTGGCATATTTTTCCTTGTATTTATCCTGTATGGGACTCTCTGTGCTTCCTGGACTTGATTAACTATTTCCTTTCCCATATTAGGGAAGTTTTCAACTATAATCTCTTCAAATATCTTCTCAGTCCCTTTCTTTTTCTCTTCTTCTTCTGGAACCCCTATAATTCAAATGTTGGTGCGTTAATGTTGTCCCAGAGGTCTCTGAGACTGTCCTCAGTTCTTTTCATTCTTTTTTCTTTATTCTGCTCTGCAGTAGTTATTTCCACTATTTTATCTTCCAGGTCACTTATCCGTTCTTCTGCCTCAGTTATTCTGCTATTGATCCCATCTAGAGTACTTTTAATTTCATTTATTGTGTTGTTCATCATTGCTTGTTTCATCTTTAGTTCTTCTAGGTCCTTGTTAACTGATTCTTGCATTTTGTCCATTCTATTGTCTATTCTATCTCCAAGATTTCGGATCATCCTTACTATAATTATTCTGAATTCTTTTTCAGGTAAGCTGCCTATTTCCTCTTCATTTGTTAGGTCTGGTGCATTTTTATCTTGCTCCTTTATCTGCTGTGTGTTTTTCTGTCTTCTCATTTTGCTTATCTTACTGTGTTTGGGGTCTCCTTTTTGCAGGCTGCAGGTTCGTAGTTCCTGCTGTTTTTGATGTCTGTCCCCAGTGGCTACGGTTGGTTCAGTGGGTTGTGTAGGTTTCCTGGTGGAGGGGACTAGTGCCTGTGTTGTGGTGGATGAGGCTGGATCTTGTCTCTCTAGTGGGCAGGTTCACGTCTGGTGGTGTGTTTGGGGTGTCTGTGGCCTTATTATTATTTTAGGCAGCCTCTCTGCTAATGGGTGGGGTTGTGTTCCTGTCTTGCTAGTTGTTTGGCATAGGTTGTCCAGCACTGTGGCTTGCTGGTCGTTGAGTGAAGCTGGGTGCTGGTGTTAGGATGGAGGTCTCTGGGAGATTTTCGCAGTGTGATATTATGTGGAGCTGGGAGGTCTCTTGTTGACCAGTGTCCTGAAGTTGGCTCTCCTACCTCAGAGGCAGAGCCCTGACTCCTGGCTGGAGCACCAAGAGCTTTTCATCCACACGGCTCAGAATAAAAGGGGGAAAAAGTAGAGGGAATTAGTAGAAGTATGAGGAAAGAAAGAAGGAAAGGAGGGAAGGACGGAAGGAAGAAAGAAAGAAAGAAGCAAAGAAGGAAAGAAGGAAAGAAAGGAGGGAGGGAGGGAGGAAGGAAGGAAGGAGGGAAAGAAGGAAAAAGACAGAAAGAAAGAAGATACAGTAAAAATAAAATAAAGTATAATAAAATTATTGAATTAAAAATTCTTATTTAGAAAAAAAAAAAAAAAGGGACGGATAGAACCTTAGGACAAATGTTGGAAGCAAAGCTATACAGACAAAATCTTACACAGAAGCATACACATACACCCTCACTAAAAGAGGTAAAGGGGGAAAAATCATAAATCTTGCTGTCAGAGACCGTCTCCTCAATTTGGGATGATTCATTGTCTAAAGGAGGGAAGGAAGGAAGGAAAGAAAGAAAGAAAGAAAGAAAGAAAGAAAGAAAGAAAGAAAGAAAGAAAGAACGAAGGTAAAGTATAATAACGTTATTAAAATTAAAATTGATTATTAAGAAAAAAAATTTTAAAAAAAAAACCATGGACGGATAGAACCCTAGGACAAATGGTGGAAGCAAGACTATACAGACAAGATCTCACACAGAAGCATACACATATACATTCCTCATTCACAAAAAGAGGAAAAGGGAAAAAAATCATAGATCTTGCTCCTAAAGTCCACTTCCTTAATTTGGGATGATTGGTTGTCTATTCAGGTATTCCACAGATGTAGGGTATATCAAGTTGATTGTGGAGCTTTAATCCGCTGCTTCTGAGGCTGCTGGGAGAGATTTCCCTTTCTCTTCTTTGTTCTCACAGCTCCCAGGGGCTCAGCTTTGGATTTGGCCCTGCCACTGCGTGTAGGTCGCTGGAGGGCGTCTGTTTTTTGCTCAGACAGGGCGGGGTTAAAAGAGCCGCTGAGTCGGGGGCTCTGGCGCACTCAGGCCAGTGGGGAGGGAGGGGCACGGAGTGCGGGGCGGGCCTGCGGCGGCAGAAGCCGGCGTGACTTTGCACCAGCCTGAGGCCCGCTGTGCGTTCTCCCGGGGAAGTTGTCCCTGGATCCCGGGAACCTGGCAGTGGTGGGCTACACAGGCTCCGCGGAAGAGGGGTGTGGAGAGTGACCTGTGCTCGCACACAGGCCCCTCGGTGGCGGCAGCAGCAGCCTTATCGTCTCCCGCCCGTCTCTGGGGTCCGCGCTTTTAGCCGCGGCTCGCGCCCGTCTCTGGGGTTCGTGCTTTTAGCCGCGGCTCGCGCCCGTCTCTGGAGCTCCGTTAAGCAGCGCTCTGAATCCCCTCTCCTCACGCACCAGGAAACAAAGAGGGAAGAAAAGGTCTCTTGCCTCTTCGGCAGGTGCAGACTTTTCCCCGGACTCCCTCGCAGCTAGCCGTGGTGCACTAACCCCTTCAGGCTATGTTCAAGCCGCCAACCCCAGTCCTCTCCCTGCGCTCCGGCCTCAGCTCGCAGCCCCGGCGGGTGAGCAGACAAGCCTCTCGGGCTGGTGAGTGCCGGTCGGCACCGATCCTCTGTGCGGGAATCTCCCCGCTTTGCCCTCCGCACCCGTTGCTGTGCACTCCTCCGCAGCTCCGAAGCTCCCCCCTCCGCCCCCCGCAGTCTCCGCCCGCGAAGGGGCTTCCTAGTGTGTGGAAACTTTTCCTCCTTCATAGCTCCCTCCCACTGGTGCAGGTGCCGTCCCTATTCTTTTGTCTCTGTTTTTTCTTTTGCCCTACCCAGGTACGTGGGGAGTTTCTTGCCTTTTGGGAGGTCTGAGGTCTTCTGCCAGCCTTCAGTAGGTGTTCTGTAGGAGTTGTTCCACGTGTAGATGTATTTCTGGTGTATCTGTGGGGAGGAAGGTGATCTCCGCGTCTTACTCTTCCGCCATCTTCAAGGGCCCCCCCCCCCCCCCAGGAGGATGCTTTTATAGGTAGAAAAAGAAAGTGAGGAGGGCTATAGTAAACAAAGACTCAATGGCTTTTGATTGGTGAGTCCTTGCCAGGAAAGAAAAAAACTCTTTCTTCCTCATGTTGGGCTCTCATGCCCCAACTCTATTCAACTGTTCCTATTTATTAGTTTTTTACATGTATAATGCCCCAAATCGTTACCAGATTCACATATATACAGGGAGGAAAAGTGATTTTCTCAGTGTTACACAGTTTTTAAGTGGAAGAGCTAGAATTGAGTGCACTTTAGCCACATTTGAGGATCTAGAGGAATTATTTGAAAACTGATACATAAAGAGAAAAAAACAAGTGTGTATCCAGCTTTTCCAATGTGAACTGTACTTAAGTGTAACTAAATAATTGAATACCAGAATTTCTCTTTAAGGAAGTACTAAAAACTGTAAATGAAAAATAGTAGAGTCAGAACATCACCATTTTTAAATCCAAGAGAAACAGAGACGCAGGAAACGGTTACCAATAACAGCTAAAAACCACAAAAAGGAGAGAAAGCTAGACTATATGTGTTTTCTGCTGGAATACACAGTACCACATTCCAGAATGTGATCAAGCTTCTAAGTCTAACAATAACAAGGGACAGAAGAGCATGTTAAATAACACCCCAGGGATGAAAACAGCCAAAAACATATTGTGGAAAACCACCTGAGTCAACAATAAATAAATTGTAAGACATTGAGAAAAAGTGAGAACAAGAGTTAGAGACAGTGAGAGGGTGGCGCGGGGAGAGAGAGAAAATCAAATCTATAGATTAAAAGAAACTTAAGTAACTTACCAACCAATTGCAATGTGTAGAACTTATCAGAACATTATTAAAAATCCTTTAACAGTTATGAAATGGATATATTTATTTGAACTCTGTCTAAATATTTGGTGTTATTGAGATATTGTTTTCATGCATATTTTAGGCATAATAAAAAAGAATATTGCAGTTATGTTTTAAAAGTGTTATATTTTATGTATACATAATAAATATCCTTTAATAAAAGTATGTAATATTTTAGATTTGTTTGAACAATCCATGAGGAAAGGATAGATGGAGGTAGGGTCATAGATGAAAGAAGATTGAAATTGGGAGATTAAATAATGGGTTTCATCATACTATTCTTTCAAAATTTGTAAATACTGAATTTCTATAATTAAAAAAACCTACAAGTATAGATTTTTTAAATATAAAATAAAATGAGGAACTCATGAGTCTTTTTTGACTCCATGCAATTAATATCAAGCACCCAATTTTCTTTCTTTCAAATTCTTGGTTCCCTGTGAGTGTCAATGAAACATTAAATTATGTTTGTGCAATGAAGATGGTTTCTTTAGATTTTAGAAGACTCTTACAAGTTGTACCAGTTGTGTTTGTTGATAGTACCACATCTGCTCTTCTAAGCCTGTCATTCAAGTGCAATGGTATAGAGCCCAACAATGCCATTTACCAGATGCCCTTGCCAGCATTTTTCTATTTCAATTTTGTATTAGGAGGCACTCAAGTAAAATGTGATAGATTGAAGAGAAGAAAAAATCATATTACTTGTAGCATAAAATCATATTCTCATGTACTGAAAGCACATACAAGCATATGCATGACCATTGATTGGCAGAGAGGAGCAGTAGGTTTTGCCTACTTTCAGGCTTCCTCTTAAGGAACATCAAGTTTGATATGGAAGCAACTGAGACCTTTTGTGGCAGCTTCCCTGAAATTCCTTCGCGGACAGTGATAACACCAAGTTGGGATTCCGGTATGGTCTATTTTTTTATCTATGTGTTGGTTACATAAGCGTTTGTGAAAATCATTGAACTGTATACTACGATACTTACCCTTTTCTATGTATATGCTACTGTACTTCAGTAAGATGTTAAAACAAAAACAAAAACAAAACAAAACAAGAATAGCCAAGAAGTCTTGAAAAACCTCTACCTTTTCACATGTGTTTCAATTGAGCAATAAAAGTCACTGTGATGCTGAAAGACAACAAAGACTGATCACAGATAAATTCAGATGTACATTATTTATAGATATCCAAATAGCAACTCAACTGATTAAGACCTCAGGTTTAAATTAACCCCATGCCAAATGCAGGGTAGTGATAGATATTTCCAATGTGAATAGAAGCATTCCATGGCTCATATTCAATCTGAACTTTGATGGCAATTTTGGGGATTCTATTAGGGCCTGTACCGGCATCGGGAATTGTGAAATATTCTGAGAAACACATTTCCTGGTTCATTTCAATTTGGTATATAATAACTCAGCTTCACTTATAATGGCATCTCAAGGTGGAAACGATAAACTGGGTGCATGAAAGAATTACAGCAAAGGAAATATGAGCCTCACTTACTGACCTGAAGTTCAAAAAGTGAACTTGTAGAGAAAAATCTCAGGGAGACTTCTACTTTAAGGGAAATTAATAGAGTATAATGCGTGTGGGGGAAAGGAATTAAGCTTGTTCTAGATGACATATTTTAACCCATTCTAGACCCATCAAAGTAAAACATCTGCAGAATCTAAAAACATATTTTGATAAAACATTCTTAAATACATTAAGATGCTGGTGCATAAGATAATTATTTATCATTAGATTAATTAGTCATAAAAATGTCCCAAAGATTCCATAAATTAATTCTTAACTAAACAACCATAAGTATATTGTACACTAATCAAAACTAACACTGTTATAGCAGGTTCTATTTCACAGAGTATTTTGACATGCCCCATTTGAATTTGTTCCTTTAGCAATGGCATATTATCTGTACCAAACATTATGCATGTACACTGCACACAGACCTACAATTCCTAGGAAATCTCACTCTAAAGAATCTGTTCATAACTTTGACTGCCCAGTGTGTTTTTAATTTTTTTTTAAAAAATTGTAATATAAGCTTACATTTCTTTGTAAAGATTCAAATGTTAAGAAACTCTTAGAACAACTTTTGGGAAGGTCTTATTGATCTCCTTTCCTTTTTATCCCACTCCAGACCTCAAGAAAAACCATATTCACAAATGGTATGTATCCTCCCAATACCTTTTCCATACTTTTGAGGTAGATATGCACTTATCTAGGCATAGGGTTTTTAAACACATCATTGTGTTCTGTAACATTTTCCCCACTTAGTAACATGTTCTGAAATAGTTTTCCATGTTAATACACTTAGTCCTACTTCATTTTGTTTAGTCACTACCTAGTCTTCCAAATTATGGGTGCTTCATAATTGAGTCAACACCTGATACAAAGGTTTACAATTTCAAATAATATACAGGTTAAAAACTTAGGAGCTGTGGTCTGATTACTCTGCTGTTTAATTAGTATGGACACTTGAGCAAAGTATTTAACTATACTGAGGTGCATTTTCTTAATCTATTAAAATGAGATGAATGCCTACCTCACAGGAATACTGTGAGGATTAAGTGATATAAGTAACAAGCACTAAGCATAGAGCCTGGCACATAGTAAATAATAAATGTTAAATAACACACACACACACACACACACACACACACACACACGATGTATGTAAAGTACCTGACATACTGCCCAAGATGTTAAATGCTCAATATATGATATTATTATATAGATATATTTCATGTCTTCTTCTCTGTTTTCAATAATCATTAAATATTTATCTACAAAGGTTTTACTTATATGAAAAGTATCTATTATTTGTTAATTATGTAATTTGTTAATATTTTTAGCCAGTTGAGATTTTTTAACTCTGTACAATCATTCTATATGAAATTTTTTCAATTTTATGAATGCAAATTACTCATACCAATTACTTGTAGCTCTTAATATTTGTCAAGCTTAGAAAGGCCTATGTCACAAAAAATGTAAAAATATTCTCCTATACTGTATTATAATTTATATTTTTTCTGGAATTTTTTCCTAACTTCTTCTGGCATGCACCTTTTTATATGATGTGAGGTAGGCATCTGTTTTTAATTTTTTTCCAATGCATCACCAATTATCTCCAAGTCATTTTTCAATTTTTCCCCATGGATTTAAACTGCTACATTTAGTCATAAAATACATGAATACTCATGCATGGCTCTCCTTCAGGACTCTCTATTTATTGGTCATTTAGATTAGAGGATATTTTTCTTATTTTGTGATATACTTGGTTGCTTTGGGTATAAGTATTAACCTTGTCATATAGAAATAGTTGTAAAGATTTCCAGATCCCTTTAACCAGAATCGCATGCACTTTTCTCAGTCCATTCATGGTTACACAACATTGGTTGAATCTAGGAGAAATTGAGGAAAACTTCTTCTGCTCAGCTCCAAAAGTAACTATTCTTTCTTCTCCACTAGACCTGATCCTGTCTTCAATCACTATAAATGGAATTCTGAAGAGCTACAGGTTGTGTAGTAACTACTTTCTGTCTATCCTCTACTTTAATCACCACAAGTTTTCCCCTATCATTAGGGGATTTGCAATTGTAATTACTTTTCCTGACATTAGCCAAGTTGACTAATTCTTGTGCCTTCAAATTCTCCTTTTGTGCCACAAACATCACTTTTCATACTTTTTGAGTCCTGTAAGAATCTCTTTCCACCCCATTTTCTATCCAAATCCCACCTTTGTGTGGTAATTTCTACTATCTCTGTTTCACAAAGTAGAAGGTTGCCTGAGAACTCACAAGATGACCTTATGCATCATAGCAATGCCTTAATAGTTCACTGTGACAAAACTGATGCTCCATTATTCCCTTTTCATGTTGACATATATATGTATAGTTCATGTTAGATTATTAGATTATTAAATAAATGTAATGAGGTATCGGTAGTGGTAGATAAGGATGCTTTCTGAAATGATTTGATGACTTGGCAGCATCTTAAGACCCAAATTACCTATCTCTGAGGTACTTGTAGTAGTGTGGGAAGAATGCAGTGACCAGCTCCATTCTAGCATAATTCACTGGTTTGTGAAGTGATGCACATCATCTGTTACATTGGGCATCAACTTAAAATACTGTTATGGCTACTCAAGTTAAATCATGGTGAAAAGGATTATTGAAACAGTGTTAAAAAGTAGGACCCTGGGCTTCCCTGGTGGCGCAGTGTTTGAGAGTCTGCCTGCCGATGCAGGGGACACGGGTTCGTGCCCCGGTCCGGGAAGATCCCACATGCCTCGGAGTGGCTGGGTCCGTGAGTCATGGCTGCTGAGACTGCACGTCCGGAGCCTGTGCTCCGCAACGGGAGAGGCCACAACAGTGAGAGGCCCACGTACCAGAAAAAAAAAAAAAAAGTAGGACCCTCACCTAGAAAGACCTAGAAAGACTGGGCACTTGCTTCATATGGGAAGCATGGCTTAATAATCTGTGATATAACTCTTTAGTTCTACATTGCCTCTTTAATTTACTGTGAAATTTTAATGAGATTGGAATCAGTTTAGATGAAAAATAAGTGTTTTCAATTATTTTCATGGCAAATAAGTAAGACTTTAAATGGTAATTTTTCATAAATTTATTATTTGAATATGAGGAAATTGTTTTTCTTTCACTTATTTTAAAGACGTTGTTTATTTTTAATGTCATTAACAAGTTCAAGCCAGAGAAATCAGCTGAGCTTCTGAAATGCCACTAAATTTAGGCATATAAAATAGTTTATATTATGGTTTTAAATTTAAAAAGTAAGCATTTTAATTGAAAGGGTAAATTTTAGGAATTAAAATTTAAATTAGAAATAGACTGCTATTCTTCTTTGTTACTGCACTTAATTTCATCCTAGGATGGCCCTAAAACAAAAAATAGATATATTTTGGAGTTCAAATTCATATTTTTAAAAGCCAGTCTAGTTAAGTGGTCTCATAGACATACTGTGTCAACAAAATAAGACATAGGGAGGTGAAATAGTTTGAACAGTAAAATTAAAAAGAAAATGAGCTACAGCATTTATCAGTGTAGTAGAAAATGCCCAGAACTAGAAGCCAGAAAACTAGAGGTTTAGACAGAAATCTAACAGTAGCTCATTCTGTGATGTGAAATAACCAGCTGACCACTCCAGGGCTTACATAAGAGGAGAAGTTTTGTGTCAAAGGTCTTGAAGTTTCCTTTCTGACATAAAATATGTGTAAAAGTCCATGATTTTCCCAATGCACTCTCAATGTGATAGTCCAGCTGCTATCACACATCTTTTGTTAGTTTAATATTGAAACTACTATAAACTGCCTCACTTGAAAGAGAGAAATTCAGTTTTTTGCAATGGCACATAGGGTTAATAGAAAATATACTTGTAAGGTCGGATCTTAACAAACCGCGAAACACAGGAAAGCTTCAAGTGAGCTTTATTAGGGAGCGCTCCCGGGCGAGGTTCACTGGTCCGAGAGAAAGGGGCCAGAGAAGTCGCACCCGGGCGAGGGTTGGGCAAGACTTTATAGGGGAAGAAGGGAAAGGGGTGTGGTGAATCTGGGAGGGCGCAGGGTATTCCTTATTTGGTGGTCTTTTCAGGTATCCTGGGGGACCGTTAGTCCCGCCCCTCGAAAGGCGGGAAGACTGGGCTGCATTCAAAGTCCCCAGGTCAGTTCCTGGAACTGGGTGGTCCGGGATGTCTCCAGAGCAGTTTCTGGAACTGGGTGGTCCGGAATGTCTCCAGGGCAGTTTCTGGAACTGGGTGGTCCGGAGAATTTCGGTCTGATGCAACCTGTGAAACTGATTGTATTCCCCTGCCTCAGGCCAGTTGGCCTTACAATACTAATACAGAAATATAGATCAAAGGAACAGGATAGAAAGCCCAGAGATAAACCGATACACCTATGGTCAATTAATCTATGACAATGGAGACAAGAATATACAATGGAGAAAAGTCAGTCTCTTCAATAAGTGGTGCTGGGAAAACTGGACAGCTACATATAAAAGAATAAAATTAGAATGTTCTCTAATACCATACACAAAAATAAACTCAAAATGGATAAAATTAACCTTTCTTATGTTTGTCCATTTGACAGAGTTTTGATATGTCATGACCTGGCACATAAGCTATAAATATCCTCAGATGGAGCCATTCATTGATGTTTTTCTTAATAAGCAACAAATAAGCTAAGTATTTTTGAGAATCCATAACTTGGGAAAGACTATAATGATTATTGAAATTAAAAATATTTTTTATAATTAGTTATTAAGCAAAATATATAATATGTATAAAATGGCATTATTAAACTTACAGCTTAAATGCCCAAAACATAGAGGCATTAATGGAGAAAGTATTTCAGTTGATTTTTTTCACTTATCATTGAGATATAAACTAACATTAATAGAACAGGCTCATTAAATGTTCCATACGGTCAAAGTAAGTCTCTGTTTTATGTTTATTACTATAGCACTGGAACAATTAATAACAATTTTATTGTAAACAAAATTTATATCCCTTTTTTTCATTTTTCGAGTCCTTAAAGTTGCTTTGGTATAGTGTACAAAATTTCACTTAATACTGTTTGTGAGACTTTCATGTTAAAACTTAAAAATTCTATTCCAAAAATTATAGTGTTTTGTCAAAAAGAAGTCTTTATTGAAACCAAATTTTAAATATACAGTGTCTGATTATATCATCAATCATTAGTAATTATAATTTTAATCCTTGCTTTGAAAATAATATTAATACAGTAAGGAAATTTAAACATGACTATTATTTTTTAAAATGCTTTTCTTGAAGATCACAGTGACCCACTTGAATAAGGTCTTTTTTAAGTCTCATCTAGAGTAGAAGAATACACAACAGCAAGTGATTTAGGGTGCTTAACATAAACTCTTTTTCTCATTTGTTCATGTAAAGACTACCCAGAGCATAGCACTAAGGAATATGACAAGTAAGGTACTAGTAATGTGGTGTGTTCATAAGAATACATGGTTTTTAAGAAGGTTTTATAGATAAATATATGTAGGTTATTTCATATAATCTACAAAAGAGAAACAATAAAAAATACAATTAAACTCAACACTACCTTGAACTTATTTATGGCAGTTCAAAGAAAAAAAAAGAAAACTAAAGGGCTTTGAAATTCATCAAATATCCTAAAAATAGTGCAAGTATGAAGTTCCAGAATTGATTTCCAAATTTTGATTTGCTCTCCAGTATGACATGAAGTTAAATTACTCCAAATCAGTGGCAGATGATATTACTTAGATGAAAGCAACATTGATGGAAATGAAGATAGATTTATCAGGGAGGAGTGCAGGGGAAGCTGCAATGGCATTCTCCCAAATCTTTGAAACAGTCCGAACAAAACTAGGAAGTGTTCTTTTTATTCTAGAATATCAAAATATTTAAATATTTTCTTTTATTCACTAATGGAGAAAAATGGAATCCCTGGAACTGCTCACTCACCAGTGCTAGAGATTGCTTAAGCTTCTGCGGCAACCTCATATTATTCTCTCTGACAAACGTACCCTATTACTCTATGTGTGGCACATGGTTCTAAGAGGCAACCCCTCTTGGGAAATATTTTTTAAGATAATAGACAAATTCATTTTCCTTAGTTACACTTATCTGGACAATTTGTTCTCAATCTGTACATGTATTCATTTATGCACTTATATATGAGATGTACATACAAATGTCTGTATATTTGTATGAATTTAGTGCTTAAACTATAATATCAAAGTGTTATGTTTTGTTTTGTTTTTAATTTATGATTATAGTCAGATAAGTGCCAGTTTGGGGAAACTGAAGATTTTAGCATACCCATCTCAGACAGACAAATTCCTTTACCTTAATAACCTTTGTTCACCTCTAATTATGTGAATTCTTCAAGATGTCTTTTCTCTCCCTAATACCAGACACCTAACTTGAGGTCCCTCAGTATGGGATAAAAAATATAGTCTATTGGTAAGAACTCGTTCCAGAGCATCCAAAGGATGTACTTCACATTGCTAAAATAACTCTCCATTTGTAGTAGTAAAGCATCCCAGGAGTGGAGAGATGGTAATTTAATATGTGGTGTCAGTGTCACAATTATTTTTCTATATTTAAGGTAAGAATCTGATGATGTTTTTACCTTAACCACACTAGTTAGTATTTTCTTATAACTCACTACTTCCTAACATTTAAAATTTCAGTGAAGTTTTATTGATGTTTCTTTGCAGATTGAACTGAAATTGTCTTTTATTTAAGACTTTAACTATCATCTTGGAATAAGGGTGGAATTTTTGCCCCTCTTTTGTATCTGCTGTAGACTGATAAGCTGAGTATCAGAGTTACGACTGGTAATAGTGAGAAGAATGTCCTTTTGCTTCTTCCCCATGCATATTATCAAGAATGCCCTAAGGTTGACGAAATTGTCTGGATCATATTCTTACTTGTGCATAACTATCATTAAAAAATCATCTATCTATGTATCTATGTATCTATGTACCTATGTATCTATCTATCTATCATCTATCTATCATTTACCTACCTAATCTATTTATCCTACTTACCTATCTAATCTATCCACTCCCTATTCTGGAATTTGGAAAAGTTTCATCATAAATCTTCAAAGTATAGAAATAGATATTTGAAATGTCTTAATACTGGACCAATTTAGCATTCATCTGAGACAGTGTTTCAAGCTACCAGTTATCTCACATGTGGAGAGTTTGCATATACAAATAAACATAAGCAAGTGACTTGTAGAAGCCTCAACAACCACTTATCAGGTCTCAGAAAGATCTGAATACAGAACAGGACTCACCTCTATTATCTATCAAAGATTCTAGTGATGCAGTAGTAACACTTAAAGGCATCTTTTGTATCTTATAAGACCTGAGACAATATTTGTTAAGTGCTCTCTTACCTCTTTTCTGCTGGTTCTTTCATTTCTCTCTCTTTCTCATTCTCTCTCTCTCTTTCACACACAAACACACACACACACACACACACACACACACACACACACACACACACACACACACACACACACCCCTCCCCAAATCCCTCAGAAGCCATCACTAGTAAGGCATTTCCATTTGATACAGAAGCCCCTTAATTGGGCAGTACTCTCATGCCAGGCCACATCATAGGCTATTGGCAGATCTATACATAACAGTCTTTACATGAGAAGCCCACCACTGATCTAAGCTGCAATGACCCTTGGGGGTGGAAGAAAATGTTGTTTAAAATTTGGTGCAGAGATTTTTCAAAAAGGGTGGTGGCCAAGGAAGGCTTTCAGAGAATTACAGTCTTCTCTCTAACACTTTGCTACACAGAGTATGGTCTATGCAGCAGCAGCATAGACATTACCTGGGAGCTAGTTAGAAATGCAGATTCACAGGCTCTTTTTTCATTGACTGAACCCAAATCTGCATTTTCAATTGACTGTATTTTTAACAAAACTTGAATGATTCACATGCATATTAAAGTGTGAGAAACACAGCATCTGACAAGCTCTCCCTGAGCTACAATTTGACTCTTAACAGAATCTGTGGTGTCAACGCATCTATCTCATTATACTGAAATTTCAGATGTAAAAAAGGTGCATTGAAGGACTCTGTTACTTTTCTAAACAAAGATAAGCAAATAAGAAGTATCTCTGTCTGAGCTGCATATTACAGCTCTTAACAACTTTTGATATGTATATATGTGATGTGTGATCCATGCACTTCTAAAAGAGGGGAGAGCACTGCTAAGCATGGAGATCTAAGGGTGAACTTAAATGTACAAAACACTTGGGTGTTTTTCTTAGTGACTAATTAATGCTTTAGTTAAATATCACCTCATTGAATAAAAAATGGATTTGCTCCAAGAAATAATTTTATCAGTCAAGTTTCAATTTTAGGAAATTATTAATTAGAACTTATTAAAAATTTAAATGTGCTTTAAAAGAAAAAAGTACAAAATATTTTTTATTTTCTTCAGAAGTGGTACCTAACATTCTACCAAATCCATTAAATTTGTCACACCCCTTCCTTTTTTCATCCTAAATACTTGTATTCATTAATCAATATTTAGAAATCCAATTTCTAGAATCATTCAATATTTAAAACAATTAAGAAGCAATATTTGCAGCTGTTTTATCTATATCATAAATAGTCCCCCAAAAGGAAATGTTAATTGTTTGCCAATTTTTTTTCCTAAACCAGAGATTCTCTAACATCGTGTTTTGATCCTCTTCTGTGTCTTGATCAAGGAGACATGCACCAAAGCAACCATACTCCAATAAAAGTTAATTTAAAAAATGAGACATGCAATATAAGTAATTTAAGAACAACACTGAAAAACCAAAGTTTCCAAACAAGGTTTTTTCTGAATAAAACAGTAATAAAACTTAATGTTATTTTTATTTTATTTTATTTTATTTGTGGTACCTGGGCCTCTCACTGTTGTGGCCTCTCCTGTTGCGGAGCACAGGCTCTGGATGCACAGGCTCAGCGGCCATGGCTCACGGGCCCAGCCGCTCTGAGGCATGTGGGATCTCCCCAGACCGGGGCACGAACACATGTCCCCTGCATCGGCAGGCAAACTCTCAACCACTGCACCACCAGGAAAGCCCTGTTATTCTTAATAATTGTACTCTCACTTACTTAGATCACAATAACATTTTAAACTTTTAATTAAAAAAAAACTTTAAATTTAAACTTACAAAAAATTATACACAGTACATAATGAACTCTACCTGGATTCATGATTTGTTTATATATTGTCACATTTGCTTTCTCTCTCTTTCTCTTCTTTGTCTCTGTCTCTGACTTTCTGTGTGTCTTCTCCCTCATTCATATATATATATATATATATATATATATATATATATATATATATATATAGAACACGTATATGTGTGTATGTATTACATGTATTTTGTGTTATATATAATATGTATATTTTAATAGTATTTTGGATGAACCATTTGAGAATAAAGCAAAACTTGACTCTTGATGCTTTACACAGAAATACTTTAATGTATGTCTCTTAAAATAAGGAGATTTCCTTACAAGACCACAATTTCAACTGTGATAGGGACAGAATAAATGGACAAAGTAGAAGATTAAACAATTAATCCCACTAGGGGATTATAAGTAAAGAAAAAATTATGGGAGGCCCCTGTAAGTTAATGATCACTCAAGAAAGCAGGTTTGCTTAGCCACAAAACAAAACAGGCTTGCTTAGCAAGAAAACCATGCAACGGAAGCGTGAGACATGCCCCAAAACAATAAAACAATGGTGGAATGAGCCCCGTACCCTGCCCAGTAAGCTCAGTAAGTTTATGATTCACATGACACACTCCTCTGTGCACACTAAAGACAAAAATATAAAGAAAAGGTGGCATTATACTGAAACCTGAGATGATTTACCAAATTTAGCATATGTTACCACTACTACTAATTTAGATAGTGCCATGATAGTCCTGGTTTGACCACGTAGGGACAAGAAAACTCCCCCCAACTGATGAGGAGGAGAAACTGATGATAGAAGTTTGATGCCTACTCAAGAATGTGGAAAAAGGTGGTCTTCTGCCCCTCCCCACTTTTCCTTTGATTATGAAACTGTAGCCCACTATGTTCTCGAGGCATGGCACCTTCTCACCTGCCCTCTTATAAGCCTCACAAGCATCCTACTCTAATAAATCACTTCTTATCTATCACTTTGTCTCTCACTGAATTCTTTCTGTGCTGAGACATAAAGAACCGGAGCTCCTCGGAGCCCAACGCGGCACATTCCTGCAGTTTCAATTTCAGATAATTTAATATTTATCCATTATTATCTAACATAAATTTCAATTTTGCCAGATATCCCAAAGTCTTTTATAGATTTGTTTCTTCTGTGATCTGTGATTCATTCCAAGCCTGTGAAATCTGTTTCATTATTATCACTTTAGTCTCCTTTAACCAGGATAGTTCCTGAGTCAGTCTTTGTCTTTTATGACCCTGATTTTTTTAATGGTAGTTTTTTAAACTGTCTCTCAATTTGGCTTTGTCTAACTGTTTCCTTAGAATCAGGTTTAGGTTTTGCATTTTCGGCAACAATGCTACATAAGTGATATTATGTTGTTTTTAGATGAGCATATCTAAAGCCACAGGGTGACATTTTGACTCATAGTCAGTGATATTAACTTTGATCACTTGGTTAAATAGGGGCATAACAATTTTCTCCCCTGGAAAATTAATACTTCCCCCCTTTTTTAAATAACAGCTTTATTGAGATATAATTCACCTACAAGTCACCCAGCCAATTCAGTGTATACAGTTTAATAGTTTTTAGTATATTCACAGAGTTGCACAGTCACCACCACAATCAATTTTAGAACATTTTCATATTCTAAAACACGTTAATTTTCATCCCAGAAAGAAACTCCACACCTCATTGGCAGTCATTTTTTATTCACCTCCCAAACTTCCTTTCCATTTACATGTGTTATACATATTTTAACTTTGATAAATGTTTTTCGTTTTCATGAAAAAGTAGGTTTCCAAACACTATGTAGTCCAATTCATTACTATTTTCTTTTACTATATCTGGATTTGAGTCATAATTAGAAAGCCTTTCCTTACAAGGAAGAATTTATTAAATTTTCTACTTGTGCGTGTATTATTTTTTATACTAGATTTATTATTCACTTGGAGTTTATTCTTCTGTATGTGTGAGAGAGAAATACTTTTATCTTTTTCTCAATGGCTATCAGATATTTTAGCACAATTTAATTTAAAAGTCTATCTTTGTTTCAAAAATTGGTGATGGCATTTTCATCATGAACTAAAATTTTCATATGTTCTTGAGTCTATTTCTAGATTTAAAAAAATTATATTTCACTAGTCTATCTACCTAGTCATGTGCTGGTAACATAATGCTTAATTAGAGGAATGATAGCATGTTTAAATCCCTGGTTGGTATAGTATACCTACATAGTTCTTTTTCAGGAATTCTTAGCTATTCTTGCATGTTAATTTTTCATATGAACGTCAATCTGTTTTCAGGGAAAAAAAGAGGTTGTTGGTGCTTCAATTTGACTTACATTACATTTATTAATTGATTTAGAATAAACTAATATCTTCACAATGTTGTTGTCCTGTCTTTTGTTTTTGGTTTTGTTTGTTTGTTTAACTGAAAGATAGGGATAGATTTACAGTGTGTGATTCAGGAATTTCACATAACCATAAGCCCTCCCAGGAGAATGGGTCACACGTGAAAATCAAGCTTCATGCATGTCACAAAGTTGAAAATGGGTTGTGAAACATTTTGCTAGTGCATATAACCAAGAGTATGTAAGAAAATCTGGAAAAGGATAATCTTAAAGAACGAAAATTTGGGCTGGACAATAAAGGCTATGAAAATAGTAAAGATGTAGACGATTCTGAAAAAGGGAATCCAGAAAATCATATCTAGGATTGATGAGGATATATAAAACAAAAGTTAAAAGTATTAATTATTTTCATCAGAGAATAAAGGGCTAAATTGACAAGATTAGTCTTCTGGCATATTAATATTTTATTTTGTGTAATGTGGTTAGCTTCTAATTTTTTTCAACTGATGATATATGCTTGTAATAAACTAGAAGAAAACTTTAGAAAAAATTTCTTTAGAAAAAAGTTTCCGTCAGAAACTTTTAAACAGATGTTCAGTTCTTAGAAGAAGGTTGTAAGTATAACAAGCAAAATTCAGATTCTGGAGTTTTTAATTCTTCCTCTCAGAGTGGAAGCAAATCTTTCAACAGTGTCTCCTTAATATATGGTTGGCCAAAAAGTTCATTCATTTTTTTCCATCAGATTGCTCTAGTAGCACTTAGTTGTCTTTAACTTCATTCAAAACAATTTTGTTAGATTGTATAGTGACAGCTGTCATATCAGTGTGCATTTAAAAAAATCAAAATTGATGAATTTTTGTGTAACCATTTTAATATTGAAGATGGAAGATAGAAAGCAACATTTTTGGCATATTATGTTTTATTATTTCAAGAAAGGTAAAAATGTAACTGAAACACACAAAAAAGATTTTTTCAGTTCATGGAGAAGGTACTGTGACTGATCAAACATGTCAAAAGTGGTTTGCGAAGTTTTGTGCTGGAGATTTCTCGCTGGACAATGCTCCACAGTGAGGTAGACAAGTTGAAGTTGATAGTTATCAAATTCAGACATCAATCGAGAACAATCAACATTATACCACGTGGGAGATAACCCACATACTCAAAAGATCCAAGTCAAGCTTTGAAAATCATTTGCACCAGCTTGGTTATGTTAATTGCTTTGATATTTAGGTTCCATAAATTTAAGTGGAAAACACATTGACAGTATTTCCACATGTGATTCTCTACTGAAATGTAATATAAACGTTCCAGTTTTAAAACAAATTGTGATGAGTGATGTAGAGTGGATACTGTACACTAATGTGGAATGGAAGAGATCATGGGGGCAAGCGAAATGAACCACCACCAACCACACCAAAGGCCGGTCTTTATCCAAAGAAGGTGATGTTGTGTATATGGTGGGATTCGAAGGGAGTCCTCTATTATGAGCTCCTTCCGGAAAAAGAAAGGATTAATTCCAACATGTACTGCTCCCAGTTAGGCCAACTGAAAGCAGCCTTCAATGAAAAGCAACTGGCATTAGTCAACAGAAAACACATAATCTTCCATCAGGATAAGGCAAGACTTCATGTTTCTCTGACAACCAGGTAAAAACTGTTACAACTTGGCTGGGAAGTTCTGGTTCCACTGTATCCACCAGACATTGCACCTTCAGATTTTCCATTTATTTAGGTATTTACAAAATTATCTTAATGGAAAAAAAAATCAGTTCCCTGGAAGACTGTAAAAGGCACCTGGAACAGTCCTTTGCTCAAAAATGTAAAAAGTTTTGGAAAGATGGAATTGTGAAGTTGCCTGAAAATGGCAGAAGGTAGTGGAACAAAACAGTAAATATGTTGTTCAATAAAGTTCATGGTGAAAACGAAAAATGTATCTTTTATTTTTGCTTAAAAACCAAAGGAACTTTTTGGCCAACAAAAATTTCAATTTTTTGTTTCACATTTGCTTTACCATTCTTTCCCCTTGGCAGTACCAAAAATTAAAAAAAAAAAAAAATGAAGTGCAGTCAATTGCAAAGCACCATAACCAGGAACTATAATCATAATTGGCCAGAGAGTTTCCTTATTTACTTTATCTGAATCTCTTAGTATACAGGCTCAAACAGTTAGAGCACCCAAGAAAATTAAGGTTGATGATTTCTGGGAAAGATTTTTAAAATTTATTTTCTCATTCTGTTTTGTTGTTGGAGTTTGTTTGTTTGTTTGAGTGCTTTGCTTTTAAAGGACATACACGTTTGTGCAGAGCTCCAGATATTTGCAATTATGATAAGTGGAAGAGAAAGATTTAAAACTATTTTGGAGGGAAATAGAAAAGAATTTGGTTCACACCAAGGCCAATATATAACTGGGGATCAAATTTGTGGCAAAGATATCTAAGGATGATTTAGAAATACTGGGGGACCAAAAGATATGACTTTAATGATTTGTGTTTCATGGATGATAAATTATACTTGTGGGTGGAACTTTTGCCATCACTATGATTTTTTAAAGGAATAAATGTGAAAGAATTAACTTCTCCTAAAACAAATTACCAACTTAATGAGTATGAGATGATGACAGAAGGAAGGACATGTTAGAGTCACATATGCATTCACTAGCATGAATTATAGATGCCAATTTGTGAAACCTGGAGATTGAAACAATTTATCAGTAAGGAAACAGTGTGAAAGTATAAAAATGGTTGCCAAAATAATAATTGTGTCCAATTGTCCAAAAACATCGGTAATTGCCATGTGCAGACACTCATGCCATCTGTTGCATTTGGTTTGATTTTATCTCTGTCTTCCATGTAGGTGGCAAAGGACAGGGGCAATGCATTCTTTTGAAAATTGAGTTTTTGTGGCCTGGCTGATCTGTTGATTTCAGTTGCTTTAGAGATCAATTCAGCCGTAAACATCACTACTGATTTTGAAGAAAGCAGAAAGAAACTATAATAAATTGAAAAGGTTTTTTGTTAAAAAGACAACATGTGATTAAATTAATTAATTAAACATTATTTTGTAATACCTACCACGTGCCAGGCAATGGTCTATTTTCTGAGAGCAAACCACTAAAATAGATTAAAACTTAGGTCCTAGTGGAACTCTTATTCTGCTAGGTGAAAAAGGCTGTACACAAACATTAACTTGCAGCTATTGGACATTTAATGTATGGCTGGGTATTCTTCTAAGAAGTTTACATGCATAACTGTATCTAACACCCACAAAAGCCCTGGAATGGGAAATATAAATTAACTGAGGAAAAATGCAGGTGAATAATTTATACAGCTAGTAAGTAAGAACACTGGAAATTTGAAGCCAGGTGATATAGACTCTAGATATTGTAAGTAATAATAGTCATGAAGAAACAGAATCTAAATAAAAGGTGGTCACAGTGGGTGGTGGTGTATAATTTTAAAAATGGTGGTGAGGGAAAACCTTTCCTGTGAGGAAGATTTTGAGCAGAGAGGGAATTATGCTGATATCTAAGAGATAAGTGTCCTAAACAGAGGTAATAGCAAAGGCAAACAAACGTACCTGAGGACAATGTATTTGAAAAGGAATGGGAAAACAAATATGTGTGGAGTACTGCAAGCTAGAGAAAGAGTGGTAAGAGATCAGGACAGAGGGATTTTGGTGGTGAAGGCAGTGAGGAGGAGGTGGTGGTGCACAGTTAATCATCTTCTATGTCATCCTTGCAGTCACTGTCAGTACTATGCTCAGATATGCTCAGATCCTTTTTTTTTTAAACCATTCCTACATGTCTCTCCCAGGCTTTGATGTGCTGGCTTTTGAAACTCATCCCTGAATATCTCTTCTTTAGCTCCTGGGGTCCCTTTCTCCACACATAGAAAGCTACTAGTGCCCAGGAATTATGTCTTCTCAATGAAGTCAGTGACTGACGGGCACAGCATAATGAAAACTAGTTCCCATGCCTTAAACATAGACCAACTCTGAAGAGCAATTTCCACTCTAGAGTTTCCTTGCAGAAAAAAGTTAAAGCTGCCCTCCCACAGGGCTTTGCTTGAAATTGCCACCTTGCTTGGTTTCTTCCCCTACTTCCTTTATTCCAGTACCGTTTTTTCCCCCAGAGCATTTTCTTAATAAATATTTTGCACATGAATCATTTCAGGGTGTGTTTTTGAGGAACCCAATCTGAGACAAATAGATAGATCTCAGTAACCTGAACAGGTTAATCAGAAGATTCTAAGGATATAAACCTGGAGTTGGATTCCTCAATGACCAGATGGTATTAAGGATCCCATTACTCGTGGTAAGTGAAGTGTATATGCACTATGCCATGCTGGAGCACTGAGATTATTAAGATTTTCATTCATTGTGAACTGGGATGGATCCAAGTGGAAGGAGATACACAGGTATATTCAATATTGCCTGCACTGGAAAGAGATGGATGTTGTAATTTAAAGTATTGTCAGAATTATAGATTGTTACTGAGTATAACTGATGCATGGAAGAGAAAAATGAAAGCTCCATGTCATCCAAATACCAACTCAAGACATGACTCCATGGTGGTATTCAAAGAGAAACTCAGGACTTCCCTGGTGGTGCAGTGGTTAAGAATCCACCTGCCAATGCAGGGGACATGGGTTTGATCCCTGGTCTGGGAAGATCCCACATGCTGTAGAGCAACTAAGCCCATGCACCACAACTACAGAGCCTGTGCTCTAGAGCCTGTGAGCCACAACTACTGAGCTCTCGTACCACAAGTACTGAAGCCCACCTGCCTAGAGCCTGTGCTCTGCAACGAGAGAAGCCACCGTAATTAGAAGCACGTGCACTGCAACGAAGAGCAGCCCCAGCTCACTACAACTAGAGAAAGCCTGCTCACAGCAATGAAGACCCAATGCAGCCAAAAATAAATAAATAAAATATAATTAAACAAAAAACAAAGAGAAACTCATTTCTTACAGCTGAAGGGCTGACTATGCTGAAGACCAGGCCCAGAATCTGATAAGAGGACCAGCACTTCAGAGAAAGCTGGATTTGTTGTCTCAGCAAGTCTCCAACAGTAAAGTTGGACTCTGATAAGGAAGGATATCTCCATGGACACTTGTGGTATGCTGAAAAATGGTCCCACAGAAGATGTCCACACCCTTATCCTTAGAATCTTTGACTGTTACATCACATGGTGAAAACAGCAGGCCGTGGGGGAGCAGTCTTTGTAGATGTGATTAATTTCAAGATTGATGATAACAAGATTATCCTGGATTATCTGGTTGGGTCCTAAATGCAATTACTTATACCCCTATAAGATGGAGTGAGATTTATTTTTTATGCATAGAGAAGTCAATGTGAAGATGGAGCAGAGAGAGATTTGAAGATGATTGTCTTGAAGAATGGGCATATTAATAATTTATGAGTCTTTTATGATAATTATCTGTTTCTCATTACTTAGTTCTGTCCATTTTTGCTTTATAATTTTGGAAATTGTTATCAGAGATTGCAGTCATAAGATTCTGATATATTCCTTTTGGATTATTGTTATTATCATTAGGATATGTCTCATCTCTATCTCTAACAGTATTTCTAATTTTCACATCTTTTTCTGATGTCAGAATGTACATATTTTTACACAAATTTTGTACATGATTTTAGTATTGTTATCCCAACTTTTGGTTTGTGTTTACATAGTATATAATTTTCATCCTTCTTCTTTCAAACATTATACTTTCTTATATTCAATATTTGTCTCTTTTATGAAGCATGACATTTTTAAGTGCATTCTGAAAGCTTAATCTTTTACTTGTAGTGTTTAGTCCATTTATAATTGGTATAATTAAATAGGTATCAGTAGGTACATCTACCATCATATTATTCTTTTTGTATTGGTCTATCTGTATTCTGTTCCATTTTCTATCAGTGCTGCTTTCTTTTGGGTGAATAAATTTATGTAATTCATTTCCACCCTACAAGTAACTTGTTAGAAATACATATTTTAACTATTCTTCAGTTGTTACACAGAGATTATAATATGCATCTCACTACTGTCTAATGTGCTTTTGTAGTTTACTACTTCCTGATACTGTTGCAATATACTTTTGTGTGTGTGTGTGTGTGTGTGTGTGTGTGTGTTACGTGGGTCTCTCACTGTTGTGGCCTCTCCCGTTGTGGAGCACAGGCTCCAAATGTGCAGGCTCAGTGACCATGGCTCACGGGCCTAGCTGCTCCATGGCATGTGGGACCTTCCCGGACTGGGGCACAAACCTGTGTCCCCTGCATTGGCAGGCGGACTCTCAACCACTGCGCCACCAGGGAAGCCCTACAATATACATTTTAATCTGCATTTACTACCACTCACCTTTTTTGGTTATTGTCCTCCATTTTAATCCTACACACAATTTAACGTCAACTAGATTTTACTCTTTTCTACTTGTGTTTCCATGTTTTGTTTTGGGTAACTTTCTTCCTGCCTGAAAAGAAGATGTGGTACACATATACAATGGAATATTACTCAGCCATTAGAAGGAATGAAATGGGGTCATTTGTAGTGACATGGATGGGATGGACCTAGAGACTGTCATACAGAGTGAAGTAAGTCAGAAAGAGAAAAACAAATATCGTATATTGATGCATATATGTGGAATCTAGAAAAAATGGTACAGATGAACCTCTTTGCAAGGCAGAAATAGAGACACAGATGTAGAGAACAAATTTAAGGACACCAAGAGGGGAAAGGGGGTGGGATGAATTGGGAGATGGGGATTGACATATGTACACTAATATGTATAAAATAGATAACTAATGAGAACCTACTATATAGCACAGGGAACGTCACTTCACTGTACAGTAGAAAATAACACAACATTGTAAAACAACTATACCCCCAAAAAAGTTAAGATAAAATAAAATAAGAAAAATAAATAAATCTTTTGATTGTTGTTTTTTTGGTGGAAGTCTTCTAGGGACAAATTCCTTCAGCTTTGTCTAAAAAAAATTTTTATTTCACAGTATTTTTAGGAAAAATTTCCACAGTGCTCAATATTCTTCTTTACTAGTTGTTTAGTTTTGTTCTTCCAGCTTTATAGAGATACCAATCCTTTCCCTTCTCACTTTGAGAGTTTCTATTAAGTCATATGTCACTCTCACTCTTGCCCTTAAAATGTAATGTGTCTTTTTCCCTCAGGCTGCTATTAGACTTATTCCTTTGTTTTTGCTTTTCAGCAGTTTTCCCATGATGTGCCTTTGTGTAAGTTTTTTTTTTGTATTTGTTTTGTAAGCAATTTGATGAACTTCTGGAAACTATTTTAATATCTTCTATCAGTTTAAAAATTGTGTTATATCTCTTCAAATATTACTTTTGATCCATTATCTTTCTTTATATTTTCCTTCTGGGATTCCAATTGTACATAATTAGTGGAAGCAAGTTGTACTTGTCATTTTTTTCTCAATTTTTAAAATTATGGTAAAATATACATAAACATATAATTTTAATCACCTTTAAGTGCTCAGTCTGTAGTATTAAATATATTCATAATATTGTGATACCATTACCATCAGCCATCTCTAAAACATTTCTCATCTTATAAAACTGAAATTCTGTATCCATTAAATAATAACTCTCCATTTCCTTCTGATCTCAGCCCCTGGGAACCACTATTATACTTTCTGTCTCTATGTTTTTTCCTAAATATTTTTGATGCTATTATAAACGGAATCATTTATATAATTTCCTTTTTGTATTGTCCATCATTAGTGTATAGAAAAGCAACATTTTTGCACCTTTATTGAGATAATAATTGACATATACATTTTGTAAGTTTAAGGAGTTCAATGTGATTTGACCTATGTATACATTGTGAAATAATAAAATTAGTTACATCCATCACCCCACATAGCTACCACTGTGTGTGTGTGTGTGTCTGTGGTGCAAACTTTAAAGATCTATTATCTTAGGAACTTTCAATTATACAATACAGTATTGTTAACTATAGTCACCCTGCTGTGCATTAGTTCTCCAGAACTTATTCTTCTTATAATTGAAATTTTGTACATTTTAAACATCTCCACCCATTTCCCCTATACCCAAGCCACTGGCAAACACTAGTCTACTCTCTGTTTCTATGAGTTCAGTTTTATTAATATACCAAATATAAGTGAGATCATACAGAATTTGTCTTTCTCTGTTATTTATTTCACTTACATAATGAGCTCAAGTTCCATAGTTCCATCCGTTTGCTGCAAAGGGCAGAATTACCTCCTTCATAGTAGAATATTATCTTTATACATCCATCTGTCAATGGATGTTGATTGTTTCCATATCTTGGCTATTATAAATAATGTTGCAATGAACATGAGAGTACAGATATCTCCTTGAAACAATTATTTTATTTCCTTCAATTTATAACCAGAAATGGGATTGCCAGATCATATGGTAGTTCTACTTTTAATTTTTTGAGGAATTTTCATATTATTTTCCATAGTGACTGTACAAATTTACATTTCTACCAACAGTACACAAGGGTTCCATTTTTTCCACATCCTCATCAGCACTTGTAATTTCTAGTCATTTTGACAATAGCCATTCTAACAGATTTGAGGCCATATCTATAGTAGTCCTTTTTTTTATTTTGAGTTCCTCAATTATGTCTTTCTTTTTAAATTGGGGTATAGCTGCTTTACAATGTTGTGTTAATTTCTGCCCTACAATGAAGTGAATCAGCTATTTGCAAATGAAGCAACTGACAAAGGATTAAACTTCTAAATATACAAACAGCTCATGCAGCTCAGTATCTACTGTAATCTTGATTTGCATTTCCCTGATGATTAGTGAGGTTGGTTGTTTGTATATTTTCTCAGGATAAATGTCTATTCAGGTCCTTTGCCCATTTTATAATTGGGTTATTTGTTTTGTGATATTGTATGGGTTCCTTATACATTTTGGATCATAACTCCTTATCAGCTATATGATTTGCAAATATCTTCTCTCATTCTGTAGGCTACCTTCCCATTTTGTTGATTATTTTCTTTTGCTCTGCAGAAGCTTTTAGTTTGATGTAGTAGTCCCACTTAATAATTTTTGTTTGTGTTGCTTGTGCTTTTGGTATCATTTCAAATTCTCCTTGCCAAGACCAATGTCAAAGAGCAAAAGTTGTCCCTATATTTTTGTCTAGGAGTTTTACAGTTTTAGGTATTATTTTTGTCTTTAATCCATTTCAAGTTAATTGTTTTGAATGGTGTAGTGTTTGGAGTTCACCTTCTTTCTTTTGCATGTGCATATCCATTTTTCCAGTCCCATTTATTGAAGAGACTATCTTTCCCATCGGGTACTGTTGGCTATCTTGTTATATATTATTTGACTGTATCTGCATGGATTCATTTCTGGGATCTCAATTCTATTCTTTTTGGCTATGTGTCTAGTTTTATGCCAGTACCATACAGTTTTGATTACTGTAGCTGTGTAATATATTTTGAAGTGAAGAAGTGTGATGTCTCTAGCTTTGTTCTTCTTTCTCAGGATTACTTCTGCTATTTGGGTTCTTTTGTGTTTCCGTAAGAATTTAGAGATTGTTTTGTCTATTTCTGTAAAAAAAAAAGCAAAAAAAAAAAGGCCTAGTGTATAGATCTTTCACCTCCTTGGTTAAATTTATTCCTAAATATTTTATGTTTTTTTGTATCTACTGGGAGTTGGATTGTTTTCTTTATTTCTTTTTCAGATAGTTTGTTGTTACCATATAGTGTTAGCATTTGTTGTTGATTTTGTATTCTACAAATTTACTGAAGTTTATCTTCCTAACAGACTTAACAGTTCATTTTGACAGAGAAAGACCTTCATCAGTCAGCTCAGTCTGGGGTACTGGGCTGGACAGCTTGTAGAATATCCCCAATATTTGAGCTCCACAAAGTTCCTAGTGAGCTATCTGAAGTGAGACGCTAGTGAACCTCCTAGTGAGAGCCTGAAGGGCTGGGGAAGCTGGATATCCACCTTGATTTCTATTTTTCCCACCGAATTAGCCATAAAACAAGAGGGTTCTCTCAATTTGGTCCTGGGCTGGCCAGAGGGAGGGGCAGTGTTGTAATAGTGGAACTGCTTCTCTTACCCTATGAATGCAGTCCTTCTCAGCCCCAGATCCTGGGATTATCACAGTGGTGTCTTGTCTATGCATAGTTGCTAGATGATCTTATGAAGGAAACTGGTCAGGAAATAACTGTACTGCCATCTTGATGACATCACTCTCCACAATGAATCTAATTTTTATGTGTTGACTTAAATCCTGCTAAATTGCTGAATTCCTTTATTAGTCTTAACAATTTCTTTGTGGAATTTTTTTCTACAAATAAGATATCATCTGCAAAGAGATAATATTATTTTTTCCCTCCCAATTTGTAGCAGAAGCAGACATCCTTGCCTTTTTCCTGATCTTAGAGGAAAAGGTTTTAGTCTTTCACCATTGAGTATGATGTTAGCTGTGGGTTTTTCATGTATGGCTTTTATTATGTTGACATAGTTTTCTTTTATTTTTAGTTCATTGAGTGTTTTCATCATGAAAGTGTGTTGAATTTTGCCAAATGATTTTTGTGCATCAATTGAGTTGATCATATGTCTGTTTTCTTCATTTCGCAATGTGGTGTATTATGTTGATTGATTTTGGTATGTTGAACCATCTTTGCATTTCAGGAATAAATCCCACTTGGTCATAGTTTAAAATCGCTTTAATATCCACTGAATTCAGTTTGGTAGAATTTTGTTGAGGACACTTGCATCAATGTTTACCAAGGATATTGGTCTGTAGTTTTTGTTTTGTTTTATTTTTTTTTTTTTTCCTTCTAGTGTCTTTGGCTGGCTTTAGTATCAAGAAAATGTCTTCAAAGAATGAGTTAGGAAGTGTTCTCTTTAATTTTTTGGAAAAAAAATAGTTTAAGAAGGATTACGTTATTTCTCCTTTAAATGTTTGTTAGAATTCATAACTAAAGCCATCAGGCTCATGTGTTTTTCTTTTGGGAGAGTGTTTTATTACTGTGTAGTGTGAGTCCTGACAGTTTTTAATTTTTTTTTTCCTATTTTGTAAAGCAAGTGCCTGATTTAACCTTTCATTTTAGAGGCATTCGCTTCAAAGATGGCTACCTCAGATAAACACATTGCCAGTCACAGGACTAGATAAAGAGCCAGGCCACTTCCTCTCACTAAGCCTCCTTTGTTTTAGCGATCTTGGTTCATTTCAACATCTAAACATTTGGGCTGCTTGTTTCTTTTATGTTTTTGTTTTGTTTTGTTTTTTCCTCTTTTCATGCTTTAAATTCCCACTCTTAAGTGGTAAATTCCCCAATAATTAGTGAGCACCTGAATCCCTAGGCTCCACCCTTGACCCTAACAAATGTAGAACCCCCAGCCTATGTTTTTTTCTCTCTCTCTACTTACAACCTCACTGTGTGACCCAGATGTACTGTGTAATTTCTAGGTCTTATAAGTAATAACTCTCTATTTTTTCAAAGATTCCAGATGGTTATTGCTATAGGTCATTTTCCAATCATCATAAGAACCACAAGGGTCAACAACAACGCTGTTTATTAATAGGATGAGACTTGCACAAAACATAATTCTTCAATGTCCTTACTAGTTATAGATAAATTCAGATTTTTTATTTCTTCTTGATTTAATCTTAGTCTGTTTTGTGTTTCTATGAATTTGGTCATTTCATCTTTCTTATGCAATTTGTTGGCATACAATCATTCATAGTCCTCTCTTATAATCCATTTTATTTCTGTAGAATCAGTAGTAATGTCCCCACTTTTATTTATAATTTTAGTAATTTGAGTGTTCTCTCTTCTTTCTTAATCCATCTGGTTAAAGGTTTATCAATTATTTTGACCTTTTCAAAAAATCAACTTTAGGTTTCATTAATTTTCTCTGTATTTTTTCTATTTCTATTTCATTTATCTCTGCTCTAATCTGTATTATTTCTTTTCACTAATAGTTTTTGGTTTAGTTTTTTTTTTTTCTAGTTACTTACATTTTAAAATTAGGCTGTTTCAGATCTTTCTTATTTTTTAACTTAAGCCTTTATAGCTATAAATTTCCTCATTAGCACTGCTTGTTCTGTATTCCATAAGTTTTGGTATGCTGTTTTCATTTTCATGCATCTCTAAGTATTTTCTAATTTCCCTTGTGATTTCTTCCTTGATCCATTTATTGTTTAAGAGTGTATTTTTTATTTTCACAAATTTGTGACTTTTTGGTTCTGATATTGATTTCTAACTTCACATAGTGATTGGAGAAGATACTTTATAAGATATAATGTCTTTAATTTTATTGAAAACTAAATTGTACCTTAACATATGGTTGATCCTGGAAAATGTACAATATCCACTTGAGAAAAATGTGTATATTCTATAGTTGTTGCATAGAGGGTTCTGTACATGTTTGTTAAATATGGTTGGTTTATTATATTAAGTTTTCTATTTCCTTACTTATCTTCTGTCTGGTTGTTCTACTCATGATTTAGAGCTGGGTATTGAAGTCTTTAACTATTTTTGTAGAACTATCTATTTCTCCCTTCAATTCTGTCAATTTTTGATTCATATAATTTAATGATCTGTTATTAGGTGTGTAAATGCTTTGATTGTAATATCTTCTTGCTATATTGAAACTTTTATTAATATATTATGTATTTCTTTGTCTTTTATAACTTTTTTTTCATTTATAGACTCTTGTCTAACATTGGTATTGCAATGCTTGCTCTCTTTTGTTATTTCCATGAAATATCTTTTTCCATCCTTGTTTGTGAAGAGTCACTTCTCTGTTGTTTTCAGGAGTCTCCTTTTGTATTTGTCTTTTGAAAGTTTTATTATACTCTGTTTTAGTGTCGGTCTCCTTGAGTTCATGATACTTGGAATTTATTGAGCTTTGCAGATATTTAATTCACATCTTTCATTAAATTTGGAAAGTTTTCACCCATTATTTCATTAAATATTTATGTGCCCCTTTCTCTCTCTCTTCTGGGACTCCTGCAATGCATCTGTTGATATTTTTGATGTTTTTTCACAGGACCCTTAATCTCTAGTCACTTTTCTTTAATCTCTTTTCTTTCTGTTCCTCAGATTTGATCATTTTTAGCCTTGTATTCTAGTTCACTAATTCTTCTTCCTGCTCAAATCTGCTTTTGTACACTTCCAGTGAATTTTTCATTTCATTTGTTATACTTTTGAGTCCCAGAATTTCTTTTGGGTTTTCTTTTAGGTTTTCTATTTATTTATTAATATTTTTATTTTGTTCATACATTGTTTTCATGACTTTCTCCACACCTTTCTCTAAATCTTTAAGCATCTGTAAGACAGTCATTTTAAAGTTTTTGTGAGGTAGCTCCATTATCAAGTCTTTTTAAGGGAATATTTCTATTGATTTATTTTCCTTTCAATTGGCCATACTTTCCTGTCTCCTTGTCTGCTTTGGGGCTTTGCTGTTCTTGTTGTTGTTGTTAAAAATTGGATATTTGAATCTAATAATGTGGTAACTCTGGAAATCAGATTCTCTTCCTTCCAGGATGTTTTGTTTGTTTCCTTTGTATTGTTTTTGCCTTTTTGACTGTTGCAGTCTATCTCTGGGCCAAGGATAAGTCTAAGATGTAAAATTAAGGTCTTAACAGGTATTTTTTGAGCTTTTCCTTTCTTTGGGCAAGCATGGTAACTTTCTAATTTCCCATATATATGTAGTTGATTTTGAATGTCTTAGTCTTTAATGTCTGACTCCCAAAAGGGAAAACCGAAGGGGAAGGAAATAAGGATATCAGAGTTGTGAAGCTTCTAGAAGTTACTTCAGCTGAAGAGGTGGGATATTGTGACAATGGGAGAAAGTGTAACAATGATTGCTGCCAGCCTCTTTGTACCTCTGAGAATCAGAAGCAGCAATTAGTGAGCAGGATGCAGCTGTCTGATATTTGGAGAACAGGGTCACTTTTGTCCACACTGTCCCTCACAAGCTGTGTGCAAGCTGCTCCAGAATACATGTACACACTGCCATAGGACTGGGAGTGGGAGATGGGTAGTTGTTTCTATGCCAAAAGTTTAAATTGACCAAGGTTAAGCACAATTTACTGTCACGTCTTCCCCCTTTGAAGTTGCAAGACTTCCACAGTTTCTAGAGTTACAAAATTGTTATATCAGACAGATTCTGTTGGTTCAATTGTAAGTGAGGAGTCAGATCTCCATGCTTTATACTTTGTATCTTCTAAGAATCCTCTTTATTTGTCTTTTACACTCTGTTCTGTATTACTCATCCCTTTTCAGCCTGTTATTATTTGGGAATGTACTGTATTTACAGATCTTCTACAGTACTTAATATATGTTTGCATATTCAGAAGAAAGTAATCATGTATACTGACATTATCAATAGTAATGACTTCAACAATTATTACCTAAGGAAAAGAGAGCTTAAAAGAGTAATAGGGTGTTATTTATACGTGATTAGGTTTCTAAACCGCTTCATTTTGGGCTTAAATTTCTGCCAGTTTTGAGTGATAATTATGATTATAATAGGGCATATTGACTCAGAGTCTTTATAGGTTGCTTATGTACTGCCAAAAATAAATGCTCTTGATAATATAAAAATATAATATGACCTTCATACCATAAAAGAAAGATGATATTGAAAGTATGTTCTTTGCTAGTAAGGAAATGTATTTTGCGCTTAAAATATTTAATTATCAGCAACTTGAATGTTGTCTATTGCTAACATTTTATTTCACAGATTCAGGTTTTTATTTCCTTATGTGTATATTTATATCATTTTTAAAATTTATCAATAGTGTGTTTAATACTTAGGAAAAATCATTACCAGTTTATGTAATTCTAATTAATCTCCCAATTGAGACAAATGGAATAATAATGGGTATTTGAAGGTAAATACAAAGAGAAGGACATTTAGAGGGAAAAATGCAGCTGTGTAGGCTTGATTGACCCAAGATGTGGTCCATTTTTTTTCTAGGAGTAACAGCATGTATCATTCATCAGTTCTCCCTGCTTTAGTTACAATCCAGCATCATAAGCTAATTAGATGGTTAATTTCAATTGGCAGGACTGTGGCAAGGCATACCCTTTATTCATATTTGTTTAATGGAAGATAGCTTTAATGATTTCCTGGAATATTAGGCTGCATGAGAATGTCACCAGTCTGTCATCTCTATACATCTCTGAGCATCTCAAGGTCTTTTATAATTAAAATCATATGACTTTGTAAATTGTGTAAGTTACTTTAGTTATGTCAAAGCTCATTGAATAATGAGCATTTCCTCCTTGCTAAATTTGCAAGGTGCTTTTGACCAATTAAGTCCTAACCCCACCACTTCATATTTATGCTCATGCACAGAACATTGCTCATATTCTCTACAAGTGTGCTATTTTTCTCCTAGCAATAATTCTTCCCTACTCTCTCACTATAGAAATTGAAATGCACATGCTCTTTGGTTTAAACAGTCTTTTAATCTCCACCAAGCATTCTTTGTTAGTTTTGTTTTTCTCCGTCTCCCCATGTAAGCAAAGTAATTTTGTTGCTTGTGAGAAAGCAATGATTATTTTATCTCAGACATAAACACATTGCTCAGCAGTAGGCCCATGACTTCTATATAGTGCAAGTGGAATATGCAATATTCTTGCTAAAATACATTTATTCATGATACAGCTCAGACTAAGAGAAACAGACAAAATTAAATATTTGAATATAATAGCATTGTCCCTCAACACAAAAGACTAAGGAGGAGAGATTTTTGGTTATGAATGCCACAATATTATCCCAACATATGGTGATAAATTGTTGTGTAGTATTGTAAAGGTTTTGTCAGTAGTCACACTGTTACCTAGGATAATTTCCTTGAATTCAAACTCTCTATTATATGAAGAAATAAAAATGATTAATGATTTTATATTCAGTCAGCTCTATTTAAGTGGCCCAAACAAACCCCAACACTTCCTCTTTTTAGTGGTTTCCTCTCCAGGAATGGCACAATAGAAGGAGAGAAGAATCACAGACTTTGCATGCTGCCAGTCCAAGGAACAGGGGATAAATGGATATAGCAATTAACAATGAATAACTCTCCTCACAGAATCATTCCCAGAGAAATGATCACACTTTAATCTGGCAGACACCCCTAACCCCTTAGACACAAACACACACACAAAACACACACACATCATCCCTTCTGGTTTGCTTGGTAAAGCAAGTAACAGAGACACAGGCAAAGATGGCAGGGTAGAAAGACCCTGAGCTCACCTCCTCTCATGGGCACACCAAAATTACAACTATTTACAGAACAACTATCAATGAAAAAGACCAGAACATACCCCCTAAAAAAATCTTTTACAACTAAAGATACAAAGAAGTAACCAGAATATGATGGGTAGGAAGGACAGAGTCACAATATAGTCAGGTCCCATATCCCTGGGAAGATGATCCATAAATAGGAGAATGATTACAATTGCAGAGGTTCACTCAAAGTAATGAGGGGACTGAGCCCCTTGAAAGGCTCCCCAGCTAAGGGGTCCCACACCTGGACGATGAGTTCTCAGAGCATTTGGTTTTTTTTGTGTGTGTGAATTTTATTTTCTTTATTTTTTTATACAGCAGGTTCTTATTAGTCATCAATTTTATACATATCAATGTATACATTTTAATCCCAATCGCCCAATTCATCACACCACCATCCCCACAACCCCACAGCTTTCGCCCCTTGGTGTCCATACCTTTTTTCTCTACATCTATTTCTCAACTTCTGCCCTGCAAACCGGTTCATCTGTACCATTTTTCTAGGTTCCACATACATCTGTTAATATACAATATTTGTTTTTCTCTTTCTGACTTACTTCACTCTGTATGACACTCTCTAGATCCATCCACGTCTCAACAAATTACACAATTTCGTTCATTTTTATGGCTGAGTAATATTCCATTGTATATATGTGCCACATCTTCTTTATCCATTCATCTGTCAATGGGTATTTAGGTTGCTTCCATGACCTGGCTATTGTAAATAGTGCTGCAATGAACATTGGGGTGCATGTGTCTTTTGAATTATGGTTTTCTCTGAGTATATGCCCAGGAGTGGGATTGCTGGATCATATGGTAATTCTATTTTTAGCTTTCTAAGGAACCTCCATACTGTTCTCCATAGTGGCTGTATCAATTTACATTCCCACCGACAGTGCAAGAGGATTCCCTTTTCTCCACACCCTCTCCAGCATTTGTTGTTTGTAGATTTTCTGATGATACCCTTTCTAACTGGTGTGAGATGATACCTCATTGTGGTTTTGATTTGTATTTCTCTAATAATTAGTGATGTTGAGCAGCTTTTCATGTGCTTCTTGGCCATCTGTATGTCTTCTTTGGAGAAATGTCCATTTAGGTCTTCTGTCCAGTTTTGAATTGGGTTGTTTTTTTTTTTTTTTTTAATATTGGGCTGCATGAGCTGTTTATATTTTTTGGAGATTAATGTTTTGGCTGTTGATTTGTTTGCAAATATTTTCTCTCATTCTAAGTGTTGTCTTTTCATCTTGTTTCTGGTTTCCTTTGCTGTTCAAAAGATTTTAAGTTTCATTAGGTCCCATATGTTTATTTTTGTTTTTATTTCCATTACTCCAGCAGATGGATCAAGAAAGGTCTTGCTGTGATTTATGTCAAAGAGTGTTCTTCCTATGTTTTCCTCTAAGAGTTTTATAGTGTCTGGTATTACATTTAGGTCTCTAATCCATTTTGAGTTTATTTTTGTGTATGGTGTTAGGGAGTGTTCTAATTTCATTCTTTTACATGTAGCAGTCCAGTTCTCCCAGCACCACTTATTGAAGAGACTGTATTTTCTCCATTGCTTATCCTTGCCTCCTTTTTCATAGATAAGTTAACCATACGTGTGTGGGTTTATCTCTAGGCTTTCTTTGCTGTTGCATCATCTATATTTCTGTGTTTGCGTCAGTACCATATAGTCTTAATTGCTGTATCTTTGTAGTATAGACTGAAGTCCAGGAGCCTGATTCCTCCAGCTCTATTTTTTTCCCCTCAAGACCGCTTTGGCTATTTGGGGTCTCTTGTGTCTCCATACAAATTTTAAGTTATTTTGTTCTAGTTATGTAAAAAATGCCATTGGTATTTTGATAGGAATTGCATTGAATCTGTAGATTGTTTTGGATAGTATAGTCATTTTCACAATGTTGATTCTTCCAATCCAAGAACATGATATATCGCTCCGTCTGTTTGTTTCACCTATATTTCCTTTCACCAATGTCTTATAGTTTTCTGCATACAGGTCTTCTGTCTACCTAGGTAGATTTATTCCTAGGTATTTTATTATTTTTGTTGAAATGGTAAATGGGAGTGTTTCCTTAATTTCTCTTTCATATTTTTCATCATTAGTGTATAGGAATGCAAGAGATTTCTGTGCATTAATTTTGTATCCTGCAACTTTACCAAATTCATTGATTAGCTCTAGCAGTTTTCTGGTAACATCTTTAGCATTCTCTATGTATAGCATCATGTCATCTGCAAACAGTGACAGTTTTACTTCTTCTTTTCCAATTTGTATTCCTTTTACTTCTTTTTCTTCTCTGATTGCCATGGCTAGGACTTCCAAAACTATGTTGAATAATAGTGGTGAGAGTGGACATCCTTGTCTTGCTCCTGATCTTAGAGGAAATTCTTTCAGTTTTTCACCATTGAGAATGATGTTTGCTCTGGGTTTGTTATATATGGCCTTTATTATGTTGAGGTAGGTTCCCTCTAAGTCCACTTTCTGGAGAGTTTTTATCATAAATGAGTGTTGAATTTTGTCAAAAGCTTTTTCTGCATCTATTAAGATGATCATATAGTTTTTATTCTTCAATTTGTTAATATGGTGTATCACATTGACTGCTTAGCATATATCTAAATATCCTTGCATCCCTGGGATAAATCCCACTTGATCGTGTTGTATGATCTTTTTAATGTGTTGTTGGATTATATTTGCTAGTATTTTGCTGAGGATTTTTACATCTATATTCATCAGTGATATTGGTCTGTAATTTTCTTTTACTGTAGTATCTTTGTCTGGTTTTGGCATCAAGGTGATGGTGGCCTCATAGAATGAGTTTGGGAGTATTCCTTCCTCTGTAAATTTTTGGAAGAGTTTGAGAAGGATGGGTGTTAGTTCTCTAAACGTTTGATAGAAGTCACCTGTGAAGCCATCTGGTCCTGGACTTTTGTTTGTTGGAAGATTTTTAATCACAGTTTCAATTTCATTACTTGTGATTGGTCTATTCATATTTTCTGTTTCTTCCTGGTTCCATCTTGGAAGGTTATACCTTTGTAAGAATTTGTCCATTTCTTCCAGGCTGTCCATTTTATTGCCATAGAGTTGCTTGTAGTAGTCTCTTAGGATGTTTTGTATTTCTCTGGTATCTGTTGTAACTTCTCCTTTTGCATTTCTAAGTTTATTGATTTGAGTCCTCTCCCTCTTTTTCTTGATGAATCTGGCTAATGGTTTATCAATTTTGTTTATCTTCTCAAAGAACCAGCTTTTAGTATCATTGATCTTTGCTATTGTTTCCTTTGTTTCTATTTCATTTATGTCTGCTCTGATCTTTATGATTTCTTTCCTTCTGCTAACTTTGAGTTTTGTTTGTTCTTCTTTCTCTAGTTCCTTTAAGTGTAAGGATAGATTGTTTATTTGAGATTTTTCTTCTTTCTTGAGGTAGGCTTGTTTAGCTATAAACTTCCCTCTTACAACTGCTTTTGCTGCATCCCATAGGTTTTGGATCATCATGTTTTCATTGTCATTTGTCTCTAGGTATTTTTTGATTTCCTCTTTGATTTATTCAGTGATCTCTTGGTTATTTAGTAACGTATTGTTTAGCCTCCAGGTGTTTGTGTTTTTTACGTTTCTTTCCCTGTAATTCATTTCTAATCTCATAGCACTGTGGTTAGAAAAGATGCTTGATATGATTTCAATTTTCTTAAATTTACTGAGGCTTGATTTGTGACCCAAGATGTGGTCTATTTTGGAGAATATTCCATGAGCACTTGAGAAGAAAGTGTAATCTGCTGTTTTTGGATGGAATGTCCTATAAATATCAATTAAATATATCTAGTCTATTCTGTCATTTAAAGCTTCTGTTTCCTTATTTATTTTCATTTTGGATGATCTGTCCATTGGTGTAAGTGGGGGGTTAAGCTTACTCACTATTATTGTGCTACCTTCAATTTCCTCTTTTATAGCTTTTAGCAGTTGCCTTATGTATTGAGGTGCTCCTATGTTTGGAGCATATATATTTATAATTGTTATATCTTCTTCTTGGATTGATCCCTTGATCATTGTATAGTGTCGTTCCTTGTCTCTTGTAACATTCTTTATTTTAAAGTCTGTTTTATCTGATATGAGTATTGTTACTCCAGCTTTCTTTTGATTTCCATTTGCATGGAATATCTTTTTCCATCCCCTCACTTTCAGTCCATACGTGTCCCTAGGTCTGAAGTGGGTATCTTGTAGATAGCATATATATGGGTCTTGTTTTTGTATCCATTCAGCAAGCCTGTGTCTTTTGGTTGGAGCATTTAATCCATTCATGTTTAAGGTAATTATCAATAGGTATGTTCCTATGATCATTTTCTTAATTGTTCTGTATTTGTTTTTGTAGGTTCTTTTCTTCTCTTGTGTTTCCCACTTCAAGAAGTTACTTTAGCGTTTGTTGTAGAGCTGGTTTGGTGTTGCTGAATTCTCTTAGCTTTTGCTTGTCTGAAAAGCTTTTGATTTCTCCATCGAATCTGAATGAGATCCTTGCTGGGTAGAGTAATCTTGGTTGTATGTTCTTCCTTTTCATCACTTTAAGTATATCGTGCCACTCTCTTCTGGCTTGTAGAGTTTCTGCTGAGAAATCCGCTGTTAACCTTATGGGAGTTCCCTTATATCTTATTTGTTGTTTTTCCCTTGCTGCTTTCAATAATTTTTCTTTGTCTTTAATTTTTGCCAATTTGATTACTATGTGTCTTGGCATGTTTCTCCTTGGGTTTATGCTGTAAGGTTCTCTCTGTGCTTCCTGGACTTGGGTGGCTATTTCCTTTCCCATGTTAGGGAAGTTTATGACTATAATCTCTTTAAATATTTTCTTGGATCCTTTCTCTCTCCTCCTTCTGAGACCCTTATAATGCAAATGTTGTTACATTTAATGTTGCCCCAGAAATCTCTTAGGGTGTCTTCATTTCTTTTCATTCTTTTTTCTTTATTCTGTGCTGCAGCAGTGAATTCCACCATTCTGTCTTCCAGGTCACTTATCCGTTCTTCTGCCTCAATTATTCTGCTATTGATTCCTTCTAGTGTGGTTTTTCATTTCAGTTTTTATATTGTTCATCTCTGTTTATTTGTTCTTTAATTCTTCTAGGTCTTTGTTAAACATTTCTTGCACCTTCTTGATATTTACCTCCATTATTTTTCTGAGGTCATGGATCATCTTCACTATCATTCTGAATTCTTTTTCTGGAAGGTTGCATATCTCCACTTCATTTAGTTGTTTTTCTGGGGTTTAATCTTGTTCCTTCATCTGATACATAGCCCTCTGCCTTTAATTTTGTCTATCTTTCTGTGAATTTGGTTTTTGTTCCACAGGCTACAGGATTGTAGTTCTTCTTGCTTCTGCTGTTTGCCCTCTGGTGGATGCGGCTATCTAAGAGGCTTGTGCAATCTTCCTGATGGGAGGGTCTGGTGGTGGGTAGAGCTGACTGTTGCTCTGGTAGGCAGAGCTCAGTAAAACTTTAATCCACTTGAATGCTGATGGCTGGGACTGGGTTCCCTCCCTGTTGGTTGTTTGGCCTGAGGTAACCCAACACTGGAGCCTACCTGGGCTCTTTGGTGAGACTAATGACAGACCCTTGGTGGGCTCATGCCAAGGAGTACTTCCCAGAACTTCTGCTGACAGTGTCCTTGTTCCCATGGTGAGCCACAGCCATGCTCCACCTCTGCAGGAGGCCATCCAACACTAGCCAGTAGATTTGGTTCAGTCTCCCCTGGAGTCACTGCTCCTTCTCCTGTGTCCTGATGCACACACTACTTTGTGTGTGCCCTCCAAGAGTGGAGTCTCTGTTTCCCCCGTCCTGTTGAAGTCCTGCAATCAAATGTCACTAGGCTTCAAAGTCTGATTCTCTAGGATTTCCTCCTTCTGTAGCCAGACCACCAGGTTGGGAAGCCTTACATGGGACTCAGAACCTTCACTCTAGTGGGTGCACTTTTGTGGTATAAGTGTCCTCCAGTCTGTGAGTCACCCACCCAGCAGTTATGGCATTTGATTTTACTGTGATTGCACCCCTCCTACCATCTCATTGTGCCTTCTCCTTTGTCTTTGGATGTGGGGTATCTATTTTGGTGAGTTCCAGTGTCTTCCTTTCAATGATTGTCCAGAAGCTAGTTGTGATTCTGGTGTTCTCACAAGAGGCAGTGAGAGCACGTACTTCTACTCCACCATCTTGGTTCAGTAGTCTCCAAGCATTTGGCTTTGAAGGCCAGTCAGGCTTACTTTCAGGAGTCTCAGAGGGCTGGAGAAAATAGAAACTTTACTCTTAGAGGGTGCACAAAATATCTCACATGCTCACATGTTCAGAGGCAGTAATTTGAAAGGGTCCTGGGTCAGACCTACCTGCTGGAGTGTCTCCCATGGAGACAGGAAGTAACCACACTTCAACCTGAGGATGAAGACACTAGTGATAACCATTTCTGGAGGGATCAATCTATCATGTAGAAATTGATTCTAGCAAGAACCATTTTAAAATCCTCCTTATGGTTTATTAGCCTTAAGACACTGACCTGTCCTGAAATAAAAGTCTATAGGTGTCAGTGCTGGGGTGTCTCAGGCCAAGTAAGTATCTGGGCAGAGACACAGCCCCATCTACACACAGACAGGCAGCCTTAATAGTTCCTGAGCCCACAGTCACCATGGGGAACCAGGCTTCCCATCAGAGGGCCCAAGATCCAGCTCCACACAGCAGTGTCTAGGCACTAACCTGGGATTCTGAAGACCCTGCAGTCAAATACCCTGGGACCCAGCTCCATCCACCAGTTAGCCTGCTCTAGCCTCAGGAGAAACCTCACTGACTAAGAGGCAGACACCACCTGCAAGATAACAGCAGCTCTGTAGGTTGAAAACTGCCCACACACTGGTAGGTCAGATACTACCTTGGTAACAGCTAGTTTCTGACCTCACTCACTAGCAGTCCAACACAAGCTTTGGGACCCCACAGCCAACTGTGTCAGGAACCAGCCCCACCAACGAGTGATCGAATATCAACTCTGAGACCCCTGGGCCATGAAACGATATCCCAAGAACTGACTCTGGCCACGAGTGGGCTGGCACTATCCCCAGGACCTAATTTTTCCAGCCTGTGTGTGGGCCAGAGCCCCAGGGTCCCCTGGACCCAGATTCTGCCCATCAATGAGCCAGCACTAGCCACAGATACCCCCAAGATTCCCCAGTCATCTGCCCCATGACCCAACCCCACCAACCAGCAGCTGGCAGCTTCTACAGAAGACAGAGACTGACAACCAATCAGGCCAGGGACCAACCAAGCATAACAGACTGTCCATAGTACTCAGTCCACTACAATAAAACAAACCACATGGCCCACAGGAGGCAAGACTAGAACATATAGATTTGGTGAGGAGAGGGGAATATGCTGATGGGACACATAGGATGTCCCCTACAAAAGACCACTTTTCCAAAATTGGGAAATGTAACCCACCTATCATTTACATAGAAATAAAAACTTAGGCAAAATGAGGGGACAGAGGAACATATTCCAAACTAAGGAACAAAGTAAAACTCCAGAAGAAGAACTAAGTGAAGTGGTGATAGGCAGTCTCCCAAGAAATAGTTCAGGGTAGTAATCATAAAGGTTATCAAAGAACATGGGAGAAGAATGGATGCACAGGGCAAAAATTTAGAAATTTTTTTTAAAAAGAGTCAGAAAATATAAAGAACAACTAATCAGAGATGAACAATACAATAAGTGAAATGAAAAATACACTAGAAGGACACAATAGTAGACTAAATGGTACAGAGGAAGGGATCAATGAGCTGTAAGAAAGAGTAGTGTATGTAACTGACTCTGAGCAGCAAAAAAAGAAAGGATAATGAAAAAAATGAGGACAGTTTAAGACACCTCTCGGACAACACCAAGCACACTAATGTTCACATTATAGAGTCCCAGAAGGAGAAGAGAAAAGGAAAGGCTTAAGAACATATTTGAAGACATAAGTGCTGAAAACTTCTCTAATTTGGGAAAGGAAACAAACATCAAAGTCCAGGAAGCATAGAGATTCCCATACAGGATTAACCCAAAGAGGAACACACCAAGATACATTGCATTTTAAAAAGCAAAAATTAAAGATAAGGAGAGATTATTAAAAGCAGCAAGGGAGAAGCAACACATAATATACTAGGGAACACCCTTAAGGCTATCAGTGAATTTTCAGCAGAAAGTCTGCAGGACAGAAAAGAGTGGAGTGATATATTTAAAATTATGAAAGAGAAAAACCTACAACCAAAAATATTCTATCTGGCAAGGCTGTCCTTCACATTTGATGAAAATATCAAAAGCTTTAAAGACAAACAAAAGTTAAAGGAGTTCAGAACCATTAAGAAATGTTAGAGGAATTTCTTCTAAGCAAAAAAGAAAAGGCCACAACTAAAAACATAAAAATTACAAATGAAAAAAGCTCATCACTAAAGACTAATATACAGTGAAGGGAGAAAATCATCCAAATGCTACACAAGCTAGTAGGAAGGATAAAGACAAAAGTATTAAAATCAGAGAGGGGGAAGATGGCGGAAGAGTAAGATGCTGAGATCACCTTCCTCCCCACAGATACATCAGAGATACATCTACACGTGGAACAACTCCTACAGAACACCCACTGAATGCTGGCAGAAGACCTCAGACCTCCCAAAAGGAAAGAAACTCCCCATATACCTGGGTAGGGCAAAAGAAAAAAGAATAAACAGAGACAAAAGAATAGGGACAGGGCCTGCACCAGTGGGAGGGAGCTGTGAAGGAGGAAAGGTTTCCACACACTGGGAAACCCCTTCGTGGGTGGAGACTGCGGGTGGCAGAGGGGGTAAACTTTGGAGCCACAGAGGAAAGCAGAGCAACAGGGGTGTGGAGGGCAAAGTGGAGAGATTCCCAAACAGAAGATGGGTGCCGACCATCACTCACCAGCCTGAGAGGCTTGTCTGCTCACCCGCTGGGGCGGCCGGGGGCTGGGAGCTGAGGCTCGGGCTTTGGTTGGATTGCAGGGAGAGGACTGGTGGCATAAACACAGCCTGAAGGGGTTAGTGCACCATGGCTAGCAGGGAGGAAGTCCGGGAAAAACTCTGGAACTGCCGAAGAGGCAAGAGACTTTATCTTCCCTCTTTGTTTCCTGGTGAACAAGGAAAGGGGATTAAGAGCGCTGCTTAAAGGAACTCCAGAGATGGGTGCAAGCTGCGGCTATCAGCGTGGAACCCAGAGACGGGCATGAAGGGCATGAGATGCTAAGACACCAAGAAGCCTGTGTGCAAACACAGGGCACTATCCCCACTTCCCCGCCCAGGAGCCTGTGCAGCCCGCCACTGCCAGGGTCCCGTGACCCAGGGACAATTTCTCCAGGAGAACACACAGCGTGCCACAGGCTGGTACAACATCACGCTGGCCTCTGCCACCGCAGGCTTACCAGGCACTCCGTGCCCCACCCTCCACCTGGCTTGAGTGAGCCAGAGTCCCCGAATCAGCTGCTACTTTAATCATGTCCTGTCTCAGTGAAGAACAGACACCCTGCAGTGACCTACACGCAGAGGCAGGGCCAAAATCCAAACCTGAAGCCTGGAAGCTGTGCAGACAAAGAAGAGAAAGGGAAATTTCTCCCAGCAGCCTCAGGAGCAGCAGATAAAATCTCCACAATCAACTTGATGTAGCCTGCATCAGTGGAATACATGAATAGACAACGAATCATCCCAAATTGAGGAGGTGGACTTTGAGAGCAAGATATATTATTTTTTCCCCTTTTTCTCTTTTAGTGAGTGTGTATGTGTATGCTTCTGTGTGAGATTTTGTCTGTATAGCTTTGCTTTCACCATGTGTCCTAGGGTTATTTCCATCTATTTTTTGTTGGGTTTTTTTTTGAGTTTTTTATTAAAATTTTCTTTCTTAATAATTATTTTTTATTTTAATTATTTTATTTTATTTTATTGTCATTCTGTCTTTCTTTCTACTTTTTCTCCCTTTTATTCTGAGCCATGTGGATGAAAGGCTCCTGGTGCTGCAGCCAGGGGTCACTGCTGTGCCTCTGAGGTGGGAGACCCAACTACAGAACACTGGTCCACAGGAGACCTCCCACCTCCACATAATATCAAATGGCGAAAATCTCCCAGAGATCTCCATCTCAACACCAGCACCCAGCTTCACTCAATGACCAACAAGCTACAGTGCTGAACACCCTATGCCAAACAACTAGCAAGACAGGAACACAACACCACACATTAGCAGAGAGGCTGCTGAAAAATCATAAAAAGGCCACTGACACCCCAAAACACACTGCCAGACGTAGACCTGCCCACCAGAAAGACAAGATCGAGCCTCATCCACCACAACACAGGCACTAGTCCCCTCCACCAGGAAGCCTACACAACACACTGAACCAACTTTAGCCACTGGGGACAGACACCAAAAACAACGCGAACTACGAACCTGCAGCCTCCAGAAAGGAGAACCCAAACACAGTAAGATAAGCAAAATGAGAAGACAGAAAAACACACAGCAGATGAGAGAGCAAGAAAAAAACCCACCAGACCTAACAAATAAAGGGTAAATAGGCAGTCTACTTGAAAAAGAATTCAGAATAATGATAGCAAAGATGATCCAAAATCTTGGAAATAGAATAGACAAAATGCAAGAAACATTTAACAAGGACCTAAAAGAACTAAAGAGGAAGCAAGAAACAATGAACAACACAAAAAATGAAACTAAAAATAATCTAAAAGGGATCAATAACAGAATAACTGAGGCAGAAGAACGGATAAGTGAGCAGAAAGAAAACAAAGGAGAATGATACAAAATGAGAACAGTTTAAGACACCTCTGGGACAATATCTGGAAGATAAAATAGTGGAAATAACTACTGCAGAGCAGAATAAAGAAAAAAGAAGGAAAAGAACTGAGAACAGTCTCAGAGACTTCAGGGACAAAACTAAGTGAACCAACATTCGAAGTATAGGGGTTCCAGAAGAAGAACAGAAAAAGTAAGGGACTGAGAAAATATTTGAAGAGATTACAGTTGAAAACTTCCCTAATATGGGAAAGGAAATAGTTAATCAAGACCGGAAAGCACAGAGAGTTCCATACAGGTTAAATCCAAGGAGAAACACGCCAAGACACCTATTAATCAAACTGTCAAAAATTAAATACAAAGAAAACATATTAAAAGCAGCAAAGGAGAAACAAAAAATAACACACAAGGGAATCCCCATAAGGTTAACAGATGATCTTTCAGCAGAAACTCTGCAAGCCAGAAGGTACTGATAGGACATATTTAAAGTGATGAAGGAGAAATACCTACAACCAAGATTACTCTACCCAGCAAGGATCTCATTCAGATTTGATGGAGAAATTAAAACCTTTACAGACAAGCAAAAGCTGAGAGAGTTCAGCACCACCAAACCAGCTTTACAACAAATGCTAAAGGAAATTCTCTAGGCAATAAACACAAGAGAAGGAAAAGACCTACAATAATAAACCCAAAACAATTAAGAAAATGGGAATAGGAACATACATATCAATAATTACATCAAATGTAAATGGATTAAATGCTCCCACCAAAAGACACAGACTGGCTGAATGGTTACAAAAACAAGACCCATATATATGCTGTCTACAAGAGACCAATTCAGCCCTAGGGACACATAGAGTCTCAAAGTGAGGGGATGGAAAAAGATATTCCATGCAAATGGAAATCTAAAGAAAGCTGGAGTAGCAATTCTCATATCAGACAAAATAGACTTTAAAATAAAGACTATTACAAGAGACAAAGAAGAATACTACATAATGATCTAGGGATTGATCCAAGAAGAAGATTTAACAATTGTAAATATTTATGCACCCAACATAGGAGCACCTCAATACATAAGGCAAATATTAACAGCCATAAAAGGGGAAATCAACAGTAACACATTCATAATAGGGGACTTTAACACCCCACTTTCACCAATGGACAGATCATCCAAAATGAAAATAAATAAGGGAACACAAGCTTTAAATGATACATTAAACAAGATGGACTTAATTGATATTTTTAGGACATTCCATCCAAAAACCACAGAATACACATTTTTCTCAAGTGCTCATGGGACATTCTCCAGGATAGATCATATATTGGGTTATGAATCAAGCATTGGTAAATTTTAGAAAATTGAAATTGTATCAAGTGTATTTTCCAACCACAACATTATGAGACTAGATAGCAATTACAGGAAAAGATCTGTAAAAAATACAAACACAGGGAAGCAAAACAATACACTACTTAATAATGAAGTGATCACTGAAGAAATCAAAGAGGAAATCAAAAAATACCTAGAAACAAATGACAATAGAGACATGACGGCCCAAAACCTATGGGATGCAGTAAAAGCAGTTCTAAGAGGGAAGTTTATAGCAATACAAACCTATCTTAAGAAAGAGGAAACGTCTCAAATAAACAGTCTAACCTTGCACCTAAAGCAATTACAGAAAGAAGAACAAAAAAAATCCAAAGTTAGCAGAAGGAAAGAAATCATAAAGATCAGATCAGAAATAAATGAAAAAGAAATGAAGGAAATGATAGCAAAGATCAATAAAACTAAAAGCTGGTTCTTTGACAGGATAAATAAAATTGATAAACCATTAGGCAGACTCATCAATAAAAAAAGGGAGAAGACTTAAATCAATAGAATTAGAAATGAAAAAAGAGAAGTAACAGCTGACACTGCAGAAATACAAAGGATCGTGAGAGATTACTACAAGTAACTCTATGGCAATAAAATAAACAACCTCGAAGAAATGGACAAACTCTTAGAAATGCCCAACCTGCCAAGACGGAACCAGGAAGAAATAGAAAATATGAAGTGACTATTCACAACCACTGACATTGAGACTGTGATTTAAAATCTTCCAACAAACAAAAGCCCAGGACTAGATGGCTTCACAGGCAAATTCTATGAAACATTTACAGAAGAGCTAACACCTATCCTTCTCAAACTCTTCCAAAATATAGCAGAGGGAGGAACACTCCCAAACTTATTCTACAAGGCCACCATCACTCTGATACCAAAACCAGACAAAGATGTCACAAAGAAAGAAAACTACAGGCCAATATCACTGATGAACATAGATGCAAAAATCCTCAACAAAATACTAACAAACAGAATCTAACAGCACATTAAAAGGATGATACACCATGATCAAGTGGGGTTTATTCCAGGAATGCAAGGATTCTTCAATATACGAAAATCAATCAACGTGATACACCATATTAACAAATTGAAGGAGAAAAAACATATGATCATCTCAATAGATGCAGAGAAATCTTTTGATAAAATTCAACACCCATTTATCATAAAAAACTTGCTGAAGTAGGCATAGAGGTAACTTTCCTCAACGTAAGAAAGGCCATATGTGACAAACCCACAGCCAACATTGTTCTCAATGGTGAACAAATGAAACCATTTCCACTAAGGTCGGGAACAAGACAAGGTTGCCCACTCTCACCACTGTTATTCAGCATAGTTTTGAAAGTTTTAGCCACAGCAACCAGAGAAGAAAAAGAAATAAAAAGAATCGAAATCAGAAAAGAAGTAAATCTGTCAGTGTTTGCAGATAGCATGATACTATACATAGAGGATCCCAAAGATGCTACCAGAAAACTACTAGAGCTAATCAATGAATTTGGTAAAGTAGCAGGATACAAAATTAATGCACAGAAATCTCTGGCATTCCTATACACTAATGATGAAAAATCTGAAAATCAAATTAAGAAAACACTCACATTTACCATTGCAACAAAAAGAATAAAATATCTAGGAATAAACCTACCTAAGGAGAAAAAAGACCTGTATCCAGAAAATTATAAGACACTGATGAAAGAAATTAAATATGATACAAATCGTTGGAGAGATATACCATGTTCTTGGATTGCTAGTATCAACATTTTGAAAATGACTCTACTACGCAAAGCCATTTACAGATTCAATGCAATTTTTATGAAACTACCACTGGCATTTTTCACAGAACTAAAACAAAAATTTTCACAATTTGTATGGAAACACAAAAGACCCCCAAATAGTCAAAGCAATCTTGAGAAAGAAAAATGAAGCTGGAGGAATCAGGCCCCCGATTTCAGACTATACTCCAAATCAACAGTAATCAAGAGAGTGTGGTACTGTCACAAAAACAGAAATATAGATCAGTGGAAGAGGATAGAAAGCCCAGAGATAAGCCCACACACATATGGTCACCTTATCTTTGATAAAGGAGGCAAGAATATACAGTGGAGAAAAGACACCCTCTTCAGTAAGTGGTGCTTGGAAAACTGGACAGCTACATGTAAAAGTATGAGATTAGAACACTGCCTAACACCATACACACACACACAAAAAAAACTCAAAATGGATTAAAGATCGAAATGTAAGGCCAGAAACTATCAAACTCTTAGAGGAAAACATAGGCAGAACACTCTATGACATAAATCACAGCAACGTCCTTTTTGACCCACCTCCTAGAGAAATGGAAATAAAAACAAAAATAAGCAAGTGGGACCTAATGAAACTTCAAAGCTTTAGCACAGCAAAGGAAACCATAGACAAGACCAAAAGACAACCCTCAGAATGGGAGAAAATATTTTCAAATGAAGCAACTGACAAAGGATTAATCTCCAAAATTTACAAGCAGCTCATGCAGCTCAATAACAAAAAAACAAGCAAAACAATCCAACAATAGGCAGAAGACCTAAGTAGACATTTCTCCAAAGAAGATATACAGATTACCAACAAACACATGAAAGAATGTTCAACATCATTAATCATTAGAGAAATGCAAATCAAAACTACAATGAGATATCATCTCAGACTGTTCACAATGGCCATCATCAAAATATCTAGACACAATAAATCCTGGAGAGAGTGTGGAGAAAAGGGAACACTCTTGCACTGTTGGTAGGAATGTAAATTGATATAGCCACTATGGAAAGCAGTATGGAGTTTCCTTTAAAAACTACAAATAGAACTACCGTAAGACCCACGAATCCCACTACTGGCCCTATACCCTGAGAATACCATAATTCAAAAAGAGTCATATACCAAAATGTTCATTGCAGCTCTATTTTCAATAGCCAGGAGATGGAAGCAACCTAAGTGTCCATCATAGGATGAATGGATAAAAACGATGTGGCACATATATACAATGGAATATTACCTAGCCATTTTAGAAATGAAATTGAGTTATTTTTAGTGAGGTGGATGGACCTAGAGTATGTCATACAGGGTGAAGTATGTCAGAAAGAGAAAGACAAATACCGTATGCTAACACAAATATATGGAATCTAAGGGAAAAAAAAAGTTCATGAAGAACCTAGGGGTAAGATGGGAATAAAGACACAGACCTACTAGAGAATGGACTTGAGGATATGGGGAGTGGGAGTTGTAAGCTGTGACAAAGTAAGAGAGTGGCATGGACATGTATACACTACCAAACATAAAATAGATAGCTCGTGGGAAGCAGCTGCATGGCACATGAAGATCAGCTCGATGCTTTGTTACCACCTAGAGGTGTGCAAAAGGGAGGGTGGGAGGGAGGAAGATGCAAGAGGGAAGAGTTTTGGGAACATATGTATATGTATAACTGATTCACTTTGTTATAAAGTATAAACTAACACACCATTGTAAAGAAATTATACTCCAATAAAGATGTTTAAAAAAACCAGAATAAGTACTAAAATCAGCTACATCCACAATAAGCAGATGTGAAACCAATTAGATGTAAAATATGACATCAAAAACTGTATTTGTGAGAGGAAGAAAGTATGAGTAAAGGATGGTTAAAATGTATTTGAAATTAGGAAATAAGCAACTTAAAACAATCAAGTATGTACATAGATTGCTATATGTAAACCTCAAAGTAACCAAAACCCAAAAATGTGTGAAAGATACACACACACACACACACACACACACACAAACACACACACAAAGGAATACAAACATAATCCTCAAGATAGTCATCAAATCACAAGAGAAGTGGACAAAAGAAAAAGAAAAGTACAAAAAAGACCTAAAAATACAACCCTAAAACAATTAACAAGATGGCAATAAGAACCTACATATCATTAATTAGTTTAAATCTAAATGTACTACATGCTCCTATCAAAAGACATAGAGTGGCTGAGTGCATACATGAACCAGATTCATATGTATGTTACCTATATAAGAGACTCACTTCAGATCTAGAGAGACCCACACAGACTGAAAATGAGGGAGAAAGGTATCCCATACAAATGGAAATCAAAAGAAAACTGTGGTAGCAATGCTTATATCAGACAAAATGGACTTTAAAAAGATTGTTACAAGTGATAAAGAAGGACATTACATAATGATCAAGAGATTGATCCCAGAATTAAACAACTATAAATGTATACGTAGCCATCATAGGAGTACTTAATTATATAAACCAAATATTAATAAACATAATGGGAGAAACTGACATTAACAATAATAGTAGAGGACAACACCCCACTTACATCAATGGACAGAGGCTTTAAAGTACACATTAGATCAGATGAACTTAATAGATATATAGACCATTCCATCCAAAAGCAGCAGAAAACATTTTTTTCAAGTGCACATGCAATATTCTTCAGGTTAGATCACCTGCTAGGCAACAAAACAAGCCTCAGTAATTTAAGAAATCCTATCAAGCATCTTTTCTGATTACAATGTTATGAGACTAGAAATTAACTATTACAAGAAAAAAAAAACACCTGAAAAACACAAACACATGGACCCTAAACAATAGGTTTCTAAATAACCAAAAGATCACTGAAGAAATCAAAGAAGAAACCAAGAAATACCTAGAGACACATGAAAATGAAAACACAACAATCCAAATTCTATGGGACGCAACAATAGCAGTTCTAAGAGCCATGTTTATGTCAATATAAACTTACCTCAGGAAACAAGAAAAATCTCAAATAAACTACCTAAACTTAGACCTAAAAGAACTGAAAAACAACAACCAAAATCCAAAATTAGTAGAAAGAAAGAAATCATAAAGATCAGAGCATAAATAAGTGGTATAGAGACTAAAAGAAACAATAAGAAATATCAGCAAAAGTAAGAGCTGGTTCTTTGAAAAGATAAAAAAAACCTTTAGCCAGACTCATAAAGAAAAAAAAAGGAGAGGGCCCAAATCAATAAAATCAGAAATGAAAAGGGAGAAATTACAACCAACACCACAGAAATACAAAGGATCATAAGAGAACCCTATGAAAAAGTATATGCCAATAAAGTGGACAGCATGGAAAAAAATGGTCAAATTCTTAGAAATATACAATCTCCCAAAACTAAACCAGGAAGATATAGAAAATATGATCAGTCCAATTACCAGTAATGAAATTGAACCAGTAATTAAAAAAAAAAACTCAACAAACAAAAGTCCAGGACCAGATGGCTTCACAGGTGAATTCTATCAAACATTTAGAAATGAGTTAACACTGATCCTTCTCAAACTATTTCAAAAAATTGCAGAGGAAGGAATACTCCCAAACTCATTCTATGAGTCCACCATCACCCTGGTACTAAAACCAGACAGATATCAGAAAATGAAAATTACAGGCCAATGACACTGATGAAGATAGATGCAAAAGCCCTCAAGAAAATATTAGGAATTAAATCCAACAATACATATAAAGGATCATACACTATGATCAAGTAGGAATTATCCTAGGGATGCAAAAGTTTTTCAATATCTGCAAATCAGTCAATGTGATATTTCACATTAACAAATTGAAGAATAAAAATTATATGATCATTTCATAGATGCATAAAAAGCTTTTGACAAAATTAAACATCCATGTACTGCAAAAACTCTCCAGAAATTTTATACAGAGGAAACATACTTTATCATAATAAAGGTCATATATATGACAAACCCACAGCTAACATACTCAAAAGTGAAAAGCGGAAAGTATTTACTGTAATATTAGGAGCAAGACAAGGATGACCATTTTCACCACTTTTACTCAACATAGTATTTGAAGTCCTAAGCCACAGCAATCAGAGAAGAAAATGAAATAAAAGGAATTCAAATTGCAAAGGAAGAAGTAAATCTGTCACTATTTGCAGATGACATGATAAAATACATAGAAAACCTTAAAGACACTACCAAAAAACAACTAGAGCTCACTAATTTGGTAAATTTTCAGGATACAAAATTGATATACAGAAATATGCTGTATTTCTATACACTAACAATAAATTATTAGAAAGAGAAATTAAGGAAATAGCCCCACTTACATCATGTGATTACATCACATCAAAAGGAATATAATACCTAGGAATAAACCTACTGAAGGAACTAAAGGACCTGTATTGAGAAAACTCTAAAACACTGATGAAAAAAATTGAAGACAACTCAAACACATGGAAAGATATACCATGTTTGTGGATTGAAAGAACTATATTATATTATATTATGATTAATATATTATACAAATATTATATAATATATTATGGTTATTATATTATATAAAATAACCATACTACCCAAGACAATCTACAAATTCAATGCAATTCCTACCAAAATACTCAGGGCATTTTTCACAGAACTAGAACAATTTTAAAATTTGTATGGAAACACAAAAAAACCTTGAATAGCCAAAGCAATCTTGAGAAAAAAGAACAATGCTAGATGTATTATGCTCCCTGAGCATACTACTATCAGACTGTACTACTGAGCTATTTTAATCAAAACTGCATAATACTGGCACGTAAACAGAAACATAAAAAACTGGAACAGAATAGAGAGACCATAAGTAAACTCATGTACTCATGATCAGTTAATCTATGAGAAGGAGGTAAGAATATACAATGGAGAAAAGGCAGTCTCTTCAAAATTGGTTTTGGGAAAACTGGACAGCTACATGCAAAAGAATGAGATTAGAATATTTCCTCACACCATATACAACAATAAACTCAAAATGGATTAGAGACCTAAATATAAGACCAGAAGCCATAAAATTCCTAGAAGAAAACAAAGGTGGAACACTCTTTGACATAAATCATGGCAATATTTTTTGGATCTGTCCCTAAAACAAAAGCAAAAATAAACAAATGGTACCTAATTAAACTTAAAAGCTTTTGCACAGCAAAGGAATTAATTCATCAGCAAAACAAAAAGACAACCTACTGAATGGCGAAAATATTTGAAAATGTTATGACTAACAAGAGGTTAATATCTAAACTATGTTTGTATATATAACTCATACAACACAACAGCAAAAACAAATGCCCAATTAAAAATCAGCAGAAGATCTGAATGGACATATTTCCAAATAAGACATACAGATGGACAGCAGGCACATGAAAAGATGCTCAACATGACTAATCAGTAGAGAAATGAAGATCAAAACCACAATTAGTTATCACCTTACACCTGTCAGAATGGCTATCACCAAAAAGACCACAAATAAAAAATGCTGGCCACGATGTGGAAAAACGGGAACACTTGTGCACTGTTGGTGGGAATGTAAATTGGTTCAGCACTGTGGAAAACAGAATGAGGGTTCCTCAAAAAGTTAAAACAGAACTACCATATGACCCAGCAATTCCACACCTGAGTATACAACCAAAAAAATTGCAAACTCTAATTTGAAAAGATATATGCATCCCAATGTTCATAGCAGTATTATTTACAATGGTCAAGATATGGAAGCAACTTCAATGTCTATCAACAGATGGATGGATAAAGAAGATATGATAATACATATATATATATATATATATATATATATATATATATATATTTACATACACAATGGAATACTACTCAGCCATAATATAGGATGAAATTTTGCCATTTGCAACAACATGGATGGAGTTTAGAGGGCATTATGCTTAGTGAAATAAGTCAGATGGAGCAAGACAAATACTGTATGATACCACTTATATGTGGAATCTAAAAAAAAAACCCAAAACAACTGTGAATATGACAAAAAAGACTCAAAGATATAGAGAACAAACTAGTGGTTACCAGTGGGGAGAAGGACAGGGGGAAAGGCAAGACAGTGGTAGGGGATTAAGAGGTTCAAACTACTATGTATGAAATAAGCTACAATGATATATTGTACAGCACAAGGAATATAGGCAGTGTTTTATAATAACTATAAAAAGAGTATAAACTTTAAAAATTATGAATCAGAATGTAGTGCACCTGCAACTTATATAATATTGTACATCAACTATGCCTCAATAAAAAGAAAAGCAAGAAACAGTATGTAAGCAACTCACATTACCCAGGGATTATTTAGGTAGTACATCTCACAGATTGCTCTATTTGCTCAGTCCTTATCCAAAATCTCATACACTGACTAGTAAACTGCACACAGCAATTATTTTGTTGCCCAGACTTTGTAGTTGGGTTTGCCTTTCATCTCCTAGTAGAAACTGATATCCTAAGGGACCCTAGGTTACTCTTCTCCATGGGCTCTTCTCTCTTCAGTTCCCCACTCCTGTCCCTTGCTTGGGACTGCTCTGCAATGCACTTTAGGAATCTAGAACAAATCTATTGTTTTTTATACACACTGAAATTCACAGCCTGAAAAAGAAAATCCTTGTCCTTGGTATTATACAAAGGTTTTTCTCCTCCATGAGCTTTCATCCCTCTGTTTCTACTAATACTTCCTGAGTCATACTCTTTCCCTCACTAGTGGTGAGCCTTGGCTAAGTAACTAATACCATAATAAAAAACATGACCTAGTTACAGCCTTTTCACATATTTAATGACAGTTTTCAAGGAAAAACAAAAATAACTTTTTCAGTAAGGTTCAGACCTAAAGGTGCTTTTCAATACCACCCCTCTCACGCAAGTCTTCCTTTTTTAGTCTTTACCACACCTTATGAGATAACCAGCATCACATATTTTTTTATATTTTTGAACTATGAATCAAATCAAATCAATTTATAATTACATTATATAATTTCTAATTATATGAATATGCTACTTTCTACTTTACTGCTGATGAACATTTCCGATGTGCGTCATTGTATTGTAAGGTTGTTTCGAATATGGACTGTTATAAATAATACTGCTCTGAACATTCTTGTCTTTTAGTATATAACTCTATCTATCTAACAACATATCAATTTATCTACTATATCTATCATCCAATCTATCTACATGTCTAATCAATAATTTTTGCTGGATCTATTCTCAGAAGTGTAATTTTTGGATCATTATAAAGCTGATGCATTTTTTTAAAAAAAATTCTTATTTAATATTGGAGTATAGTTGATTTACAATGTTGTGTTAGTTTCAGGTGTACAGCAGAGTGATTCAGTTATACATATATAAGTATTTATTATTTTTCAAATTCTTTTCCCATTTAGGTTATTAGAGAATATTGAGCAGAGTTCCCTGTGCTATAGAGTAGGTCCTTGTTGGTTATCTATTTTAAATAGTGTTTACATGTAAATCTCAAACTCCCAATCTATCACTCACCCCCTACCCTTTCCTCCTAGCAACCATAAGTTCATTCTCTAAGTCTGTGAGTGTTTCTGTTTTATAAATAAGTTCATTTGTATCATTGTTTTTAGATACCACATATAAGTGATATCATATGATATTTGTCTTTGTCTGTCTGACTTACTTAACTTAGTATGATAATCTCCAGGCCCATTCAGGTTGCCGGAAATGGCATTATATCATTCTATCTAAAAGCCGAGTAATATTCCATTATATATATATATATATATAATGGAATATATATACCACATCTTCCTTATCCACTCATCTGTTGATGGACATTTAGGTGACTTCCATGTGTGGGCTATTGCAAACAGTCCTGCAATGAACATTGGGGTGTCTGTATCGTTTCGAACCATGTTTTTCTCAATATATATACCCAGGGGTGGGATTGCTGGATCCTATGGTAGCTCTATTTTTAGTTTTTTAAGGAACCTCCATAATGTTCTCCATAGTGGCTATACAAATTCACATTCCCACCAATGGTGTAGGAGTGTTCCATTATATCCACACACTCTCCAACATTGTTTTTTGTAGACTTTTTTATGACGGCCATTCTGCCTGGTATAAGGTGATATCCCATTGTAGTTTTGATTTCTATTTCTCTAATAATTAACAATGTTGAGCATCTTTTCATGTGCTTCTTGGCCACCTGTATGTCTTCTTTGGATAAATGTCTATTTATATCTTCTGCCCATTGTTTTTTTTATTTTTTTCTCTTTTTTTTGTCCAAATTATTATTTATTTATTTATTTATTAACATCTTTATTGGAGTATAATTGCTTTACAATGGTGTGTTAGTTTCTGCTTTATAACAAAGTGAATCAGTTATACATATACATATGTTCCCATATCTCTTCCCTCTTGCATCTCCCTCCCTCCCACCCTCCTTATCCCAACCCTCTAGGTGGTCACAAAGCACCAAGCTGATTTCCCTGTACTATGTGGCTGCTTCCCACTAGCTATCTATTTTACGTTTGGTAGTGTATATATGTCCATGCCTCTCTCTCACTTTGTCACAGCTTACCCTTCCCCCTCCCCATATCCTCAAGTCCATTCTCTAGTAGGTTTGTGTCTATTCCCATCTTACCCCTAGGCTCTTCATGACATTTTTTTTTCTTAGATTCCATATATATGTGTTTTGAATGGGTTGTTTGTTATTTGACATTAAATTGCATGAGCTGTTTGTATATTTTGGAGATTAATCACTTGTTGGTCTCTTTGTCTGCAAATATTTTCTCCCATTCTGAGAGTTGTCTTGTTTATGATTTCCTTTGCTGTGAAAAACCTTTTGAGTTTAATTATGTCCCATTTGTTTACTTTTGTTTATATTTCCATTATACTAGGGGACAGCTCAAAAAAAGATATTACATGATTTATGTCAAAGACTGTTCTGCCTATGTTTTCCTCTAAGAGTTTTGTAGTATTCAGCCTTACATCTAGGTCTTTAATCCATTTTGAGTTTATTTTTGTGTATGGTGTTAAAGAATGTTCTACTTACAGTTTTTCACATATAGCTGTCCAGTTTTCCCAGCACCACTTACTGAAAAGACTGTTGTTTCTCCATTGTATAGTCTTATACTATAAGACTTTGTCTTATACTAATGTCCTTTGTCATAGATTAATTGACCATAGGTGTGTGGGTTTACTTCAGGGCTTTCCATCCTGTTCCATTGAGCTATATTTCTGTTTTTGAGCCAGTACTAAACTGTCTTGATTACTGTAGCTTTGTAGTATAGTCTGAAGTCAGGGAGCCTGATTCTTCCAGCTGTTTTTCTTTCTCAAGATTGCCTTGGTTATTCAGGGCCTTTTGTGTCTCCATACAAATTTTAACATTTTTTTGTTCTACTTCTGTAAAATATGCCATTGATAATTTGATAGGGCTTGCATTGAATCTGTAGATTGCCTTGGGTAATATATTCATTTTGACAATATTGATTCTTCCAGTCCAAGAACATGATAAATCTTTCCATCTGTTTGTGTCACCTTCGATTTCTTTCATCAGTGTCTTATAGCTTTTGGTGTACAGGTCTTTTGCTTCCTTCAGTATGTTTATTCCTAGGTATTTTACTCTTTTTGATGTGATGGTAAATGGGATTATTTCTTTAATTTCTCTTTCTGATCTTTCATTGTTAGTGTATAGAAATGCAAGAAATTTCTTTGTATTAATTTTGTGTCTTGCAACTTCATCAGATTCATTGATGAGCTCTAGTAGTTTCTTGGTAGCATCTTTAGAATTTTCTGTGTAGAGTATATGTCATCTGCAAACAGTTTTACTTCTTCTTTTCTAATTGAATTCCTTTTCTTTCTTTTTCTTCACTGACTGCCATGGCTATGGATTCCAAAACTATGTTGAATAGTAGTGGTGAGAGTGGACCTCCTTGTCTTGTTCCTGATCTTAGAGGAAATGTTTTCAGTTTCTCACCATTGGAAATGATGTTTACTGTGGGTTTCTGGTATATGGCCTTTATTATGTTGAGTTATGTTCCCTTTATGCCCTCTTTCTGGACAGTTCTTATCAAAAATGGGTGTTGAATATTGTCAAAAGCTTTTTCTACATTTATTGAGATATCATAATGTTTTTATTCTTCAATTTGTTGATATGCTGTATCACACTGATTGATTTGTAGATACTGAAAAATCTTTGCATCCCTGTGATAAATTCCACTTGATCTTGTTGTATGATCCTTTTAATATATTGTTGGATTTGGATTGATAGTGTTTTGTTGAGAATTTTTGCATCTATGTTCACCAGAGATGTGTGCCTGGAAATTTTTCTTTTTTTGTGATATCTTTTTCTGGTTTTGATATCAGGGAGATGGTTGCCTCATAGAATGAGTTTGGGAGTGTTCCTTCCTCTGCAATATTGGAATTGTTTTAGAAGGATAAGTATTACCTCTTCTCTAAATGTTTGATACAATTCACCTGTGAAGCCATCTGGTCCTGGTCGTTTGTTAGTTGGGTGTTTTATAATCACAGTTTCAATGTCAGTACTTGTGATTGGCCTGGTCATATTTTCTATTTCTCCTTGGTTAAGTTTGTAAGGTTGTACCTTTCTAAGGATTTGTCCATTTCTTCCAGGTTGTCCATTTTTTTAGTATATAGTTGCTTATAGTAGTCTTTTATGAGACTTTGTATTTCTGTGGTGTCCGTGTTGTAACTTCTTTTTCATTTCTGATTTTATTGATCTGAGTCCTCTCCCTTGTTTTCTTAGGAGAAAGGCTTGTTTTGTGGCCCAGCATGTGATAAATCTTGTAGGATGTTCCATGTGCACTTGAAAAGAATGTGTTTTGGGCTTTTGGATGGCTTGTTCTATAAATAACAGTTAAGTCCATGTGATCTAATGTGTCATATAAGGCCTGTGTTTCCTTATTGATTTTCTGTCTAGATGATCTGTCCATTGATGAAAGTGGGGTGTTAAAGTCCACCACTATTATTGTGTTACTGTCAATTTCTCCTCTTATGGCTGTTAGTACTTGCCTTATATATTAAGGTGCACTTATGTTGGGTGCATATATATTTACAATTGTTATCTCTTCTTCTTGGATTTATCCCTTGATCATTATGAAGTGTCCTTCTCTTTCTCCTGTAACAGTCTATTTGAAGGTCTATTTTTTCTGATATGAGTATTGCTACACCAACTTTCTTTTGATTTCCATTTGCACAGAATACCTTTTTCCATCCCCTCATTTTCAGTCTGTATGTGTCCATAGGTCTGAAGTGGGTCTCTTTTAGACAGCATATATATGGGTAATGTTTTTGTAACTATTTATCCAGTCTATGTCTTTTGGCTGGAGCATTTAATCCATTTGCATTTAAGGTAATTATTGTGATGTATGTTCTTATTGCCATTTGTTAATTGTTTTAGATTTGTTTTGAAGGTCTTTTTTATTCCCTTTCTCTTTTGTATTCTTCTCTTGTGATTTGAAAACTAAATTCAGTGTTGTGTTTGGATTCCTTTTTCTGTTTGTGTATCTATCTATTGCAGATTTTTGGTTAGTGGTTACCATGAGGTTTTGGTATAGCAGTCTGTATGTATAAATAAGATTACTTTCAGTTCCTGGTCTTTTAATTTCAAATGCATTTCCAGTATCCTGCATTTGTGTTCTCCTCTTCTCACAATTGCTGGTTTTGATATCATATTTGTGTGTGGATGATTTCCTATCTTTTCTCTGTGTTTGCCTTTACGAAAGAGGTTTTCCATTGATAATTATCTCATTTCTAGTTTTGGCCTTTTCTTTTCTGTCTAGAGAAGTTTCTTTAGCATTTGTTACAAATCTGGTCTGGTAGTGCTGAATTATATTAACTTTTGCTTGTCTGTAAAGCTTTTGATTTCTCCACCGAATCTGAATGAGAGCCTTGCTGGATAGAATATTCTTGGCTGTAGATTCCTCCCTTTCAGCACTTTAAAAACATTAATATATTAATTATATTACTATATTTAATTATATTGATTAATATAATTAAAATATCAATTATATTAATATATTTAATTATATTGATTAATATAATTAAAATATTAATTATATTAATATTTTAATTATATTAATTAATATAATTAAAATATTAATTATATTAATATATTTAAATATATTAATCCCTTCTGGACTGCAGAGTTTCTGCTGAGAAATCAGCTGATTACCTTATGGGAGTTCCCTTGTATGTTATTTGTTGCTTTTCTCTTGCTGCTTTTAATATTTTTTCTTTGTCTTTAATTTTTGTCAATTTGATTACTATTTGTCTTGTTGTGTTCCTTCTTGGGTTTATCTTGCCTGGGACTCTCTGCACTTCCTGGAATTGGGTGACAACCTTTCCCATGTTAGTGAAGTTTTCAGTTATTATCTCTCCAAATATTTTCTCAAGTCCTTTCTCTGTCTTCTCCTTATGGGACCCCTATGATGCAAATATTGGTGCATATAATATTAGCCCAGAGGTTTCTTAGATCGTCCTCATTTCTTTTCCTTCTTTTTTCTTTATTCTGCTCCTCAGTAGTGATTTCCACCACTCTGTCCTCCAGTTCATTTTTCCGTTCTTCTGCCACAGTTATTCTGATTTTGAGTCCTTCTAGAGTATTTTTCATTTCATTTATTGTATTTTTCTTCTCTGTTTTGTTGTTCTTTAGTCCTTCTAGGTCTTCATTAAACATTTCTTGTATCTTCTCCATCCTTGCCTCCATTCTTTTTCTGAGCTCTTAGATCATCTTCACTATCATAAGTCTGACGTCTTTTTTGGGTAGATTGCCTATCTCCACTTCACTTAGTTGCTCTTCTGGGGTTATATTTTGTTCCTTCATCTGGGACATATTCCTCTGCCATCTCCTTTTGTTTAATTTTCTGTGTGGTTTCTGTTCTTCAGACTGAAGGGTTGTATTTTTTTTCCTCACTTCTGCTATCTGCCCCCTGGTGGATGAGGCTTTCTAAGAGGCTCTGCATGATTCCTAATGGGAGGGACTGGTTTCCACCCACTGGTGGGTGGAGCTTGGTCTTGTCCCTCTATCAGATAGGGTCATGACAAGGGGTGTGATTAGAGGGCTGTTGGCTCAGTAAGACTTTAACCAGCCTGTCTACTCATGGGTGGGACTGTGTTCCTTCCCTGTTGGTTGATTGGACTGAGGCATCCCATCGCTGGAGCCTGCAGGATGTTGGGTGGGGCCAGGTCTTAACAAAATTGTGGCCTCCAGGAGGGCTCATACCAAAGAGTACTTCCCAGAACTTCCACCACAAGTGTCTTTGTCCCTGTAATGAGACATAGTTGCCCCTGACTCTGCCTGAGATGCTCCAATACTAGCAGGTAGGTCTGGCCCAATCTTTTATGAGGTCCCTGCTTTTTTCCCTGTGTCCCGGTGCACACAAGACCTTGTGTGTGTCCTCCAAGAGTAAAGTTTCTATTTCCTCTAGTCCTGTGGAATTCCTGTGATCAAACCCTTCTGGCCTTCAAAGCCAGATTCTCTGGAGGCTTCTCTTGTTGCCTGACCTCCAGGCTGGGGAGCCTGAGTGGGGCTCAGAACTTTCACTACTATGGGATAACTTCTGTGGTATAAGTATTTTCCAGTTTGTGGGTTGCCTTCCCAGTGGGTATGGGATTTGATTTTATCGTGATTGTGCCCTTCCTACCATCTCATTGTGGCTTCTTCTTTGTCTTTTGATATAGAGAATCTTTTCTGGTAGGTTCCAGCATTTTTGTGTCCATGGTTTTTCAGCAGTTATTTGTGATTTTGGTGTTTTTGTAAAAGGTGGTGGGCTCACATCCTTCTACTCTGCCATCTTGTCTCCATCTCCCCTGATGCATGGTGGTAGATACTGGTCAAAGAGTATTTGAAAGTCACTATGCCACTTTCATCTTCGAGTAGGAGAACATGAGGATTCTGGTTATTCTGCTAATTTTCATACTGTCTATCTTTTTACTTTAATCACTTACTGGATTTTTTGTATTGTTGTTTTAGCCAACATTCCCCTAATTACCAATAATGTTGAGTATCTCTTTACACATTTATTGGTCATATATATATACATATATGTGTATATATATATGTGTGTATACACACACACACACACACACACACACACACACACACACACACACATATATATATATATATATATATATATATATATATATATATATATATATATATCCTGTTTGTAGTGTGCCTGTTCCAGTGTCATACCCATTTCATTTCTATTGGGTTTCTTTGTAATTTCCTTATTTATTTTTAGGAGCTTTTTTTTTTTTTTAATTTAGGATTCAAGTCCTTTGTCAGTTATATGTGTTAGAATTATGTTGTCCATTCCGCAGGTTGCCATTTCACTCTTATTTTGAATTTCCAGAACTTTTAATTTTAATGTATTTCAATTTATGAAACTGCATTTATAGACAGTGTTTTATTTGTTTTCTTTACAAAAATGTGGCTATCTACCTCAAGATCATGTCAGTAGTCTCATATAATTCTCTAAAAGTTTTACTCTTTTTCCTTTCATACTAATATCTATAAAGTATTTGGAATTAACTTTTGTGAACAGTATAAAGTAGAAGTCAAATTTCATATTTTAAAAAATATGGATATCCTGTTAACCTAACAATTTAATACAGAGATGTCTCCTCACTCTTCTTTCTTAGCTCCACTTTTGTCATAAGTTATGTATCCCTTTAATATTGGATCTGTATCTGCACTATCAATGTTACTTTGTTGTTTATTGATGTATATCATAGTTGCTATTTTTTAATCGTACAAGTCTTTATAAACATTAAAATCAGCTTGTAGCCAAACACAGGAATACAGCCACTAGAATTTTGATTGGAAAAGTTATATGTACCCCAGTGATCATTGAAGCATTATTTATGGGAGCCACGATATGGAAGCAGCCTAAGTGTCCATCAACAGATGAGTGAAAAAATATGTGGTATATATATACAGTTGAATATTACTCAACAATAAAAAAGAATGAAATCTTGCCATTTTGGGCAACCTGGATGAACCTGTAGTTCTTAGTGAACTCTATGCTAAGTGAAATTTCAGACGTAGAAAGACAAACACTGTATGTTTTCACTTATATGTTAAATCTAAAAAACAAAACGAATGAACAAGTATAACAAAACAGAAACAAACTCACAGATACAGAGAACAAACTAGTGGTTGCCAGAGGGGAGGGGGTGAGGAATGGGTGAAATATGTGAAGGGTACCAAGAGGTAAAAAATACTGTTATAAAATAAATAAGTCACAGGGATGTAATGTACAGCATAAGGAATATAATCAATATAATCATAATAACTTTCTATAATGCATAATCTATAAAAATATCTTATCACTATGTTGTACACCCGAAAATAATATAATGTTGTAAGGCAAATATATTTCAATTAATTAATATAAAATAATCAATTTCAAAATACAACTATAGGTCAATTTGGGGAGAATTTGTGCCTTTATAGTATATTTTGCATGATATATCTAGTTACTAAGTTCCTCTCTAAATTTTCTTAAAATATATTATGATTTTCTGTATAGATATCTTTAATATATTCCATCTATTTTTTGGTATTTTATAGTTTTGATGTTATTTATTTTTGTTTTATTTTATTTATTTTTTTGTCTGTGTTGGGTCTTTGTTGCTGCACGAGGGCTTTCTCTAGTTGCAGCAAACAAGGGCTACACTTTTTTGCAGTGCATGGACTTCTCATTGTGGTGGCTTCTCTTGTTGTGGAGCATGGGCTCTAGGCACATGGGCTTCAGTAGCTGCAGCACACGAACTCAGTAGTTGTGGCTCATGGGCTCTACAGCGCAGGTTCAGTAGTTGTGTTGTGCATGCTTAATTGCTCCCTGGCACGTGGGATCTTCCCAGACCAGGGTTTGAACCTGTGTTCCCTGCATTGGCTGGTGGATTCTTAACCACTGCACCACCAGGGAAGTCCAGTTTTGATGTTATTTTAAATGAGATTTTTCATCATTAAATTTCCTGCCCATTTTCTTGCATATTACAATTTGTATGTATTGAAATTTTATGCAGCATTCTTCTAAACTAAATTATTATTTCCATTATTAATCTATAGTTTCTTTTGGATGTGTCTGCAAATATGACAATATCCTCTCTGAATATGTTTTTCCTTTACAGTTTTTATAATGAATAACCATATAACTACTTAAAAAAATACTTTATTTAAATCTTTCAGACAAGAGAAATTCCAGACTCAAATTATTTTAATGGTTATTGTTACACTACATTATTATATCAGAAATTAGGAAAAGACAGAACTCTTCAATTTGTTCTATGAGAACAGCCTAACTTTGATAGCAAAACCTGACTAGAAAGTTACAAGAAGAAAATCATAGACTAATCTCATGAACATAGATGTAAAAATATTGAATGAAATACAAGAAAAGTGAACCAAGAAATACAGAAAAAGAATCATATAATACTACTTAGTTGGGGTTATTCAAGGAATGTAAGGGAATTATTACATTTTAAAATCAATCAACATATTCAACATTGTACTAGACATTTTAGCCAGTGCAATAAAGAGGCAAGAAAAGATATATATGTATATATATATATATGTATGTGTATGTGTGTGTGTATATATATATATAATTCATTCAATTTAATTATTTTATGTTGATATCTCATAATATTTGGGCACTTTGACATCAAAACAAATAGTAAATATGTGTTCAGGAATTCTACATATTGTTTCACATAAAAATATTTTTGAACATCTGAACTGTACAAAATATACTTTACTAGCTATGGTGGAAAATATATGGATGAGGTAGACTTCATTCCTACCTTAAAGAAACATACAAACTAGTCATGGGGGTGAACAATGAATTGTTTTAAAATACAATGCAATGCACTATATACATTGCCCCTTTCCTAATAACTAACACAAGATGTAAATCCTTGACTTAATCTCCTCAATTTAGAGGCCCAAACTACAGCCTAAGGACAATCCACATGTTTTGCATACTCTAAACTATGACCCTCTCCTATGGTCTGCTATTTTTTCAATTTATTTTTTTTTGAAAGGGAAAATATTTACTTGTTTTTTGCTTTGTTGAATTCTAACTGAAATTTAGCATGTCTTTTCTTTTTACATTCTTTTTTTTATACAATTTTTAAAGATTATGCTCCATTTACCCTTATTATAAAATATTGGCTATATTCCCTGTGCTTTTCAATTTATTTTGTTTGTTGAATTTTTGCCTGTTAAAGCTTTCTGAGTGTCTTAAATACACATTAATCATTCAAGATTTAGTGCAAATTATTTCAATCATATTGCTTCCTTCTGACAACAGATTAGCTCACCTGATCTAAGAGAAGGTTATCATTGTTTGGGGAACTACATGTAAAGTGGCTTTGTGGAGAGTGTACTCCCTCAGTGCAAGTAAGTATAGAACACTGTTATAGAAATAGCAAGCCTGACTGGTATGTAGATGTTCATAAAAGGGTACTGTTCTGGTATATAAGAAACACTCAAAACTTCTCGACTTAAAACCACAAAACCATTTTTTTATTAACCTACCATTTGTGCAGGTGTTGGTAGGAAGATCTTATCACTGGTTCCTTTGCTCCAGCTTGATTGGAGCTAGAAGATGGTTTTTCAAAGATGGGCTCACTTGTATGGCTGGAAAACTGGTGTTTACTGTCAACTGGGTGCTCAGCTGGAACTGTCATAACCCTCAGTTCCTTCTACAAAATTCTCTCCAAAAGACTAGTTGAGCTTTCTCAGAGCATGGCAGCTGGGAGCCAAGAATGAGTATTCAAGAGACAGGCAGTGGAAGCTGCCTAAATTTCTTAAATCTAAGTATGGAAACTAGTGGCATCACTTTCACAGTATTCTATTCGGCAAGTAGTCACAATCTCTGTCCAGATTCAAGGTGGGAGAATCAGACCACACCTATTAATGGGAGAAGTGTAAAAGAATTTTGGTTCATCTTTAATCTATTACAGTCAATGAAATCTCTAACCCCTACAAAAAGGACTCCTAGGCTGAAAGTAAATATGTAAAATATATAAATTTTACTGCTATGGGAATTGTACTGCCATTTCTAAAACTAGGAACTGGGAAGAAAACAAATTCACTTCTACACATTGTCTCTCCCTTTTGCTTATGTGTTTTTTTCTTTCCACAGAAAATGTTTCTCTTCTCAGGATTGAAATCTCAGAATTGACTCTATTCATTTTATACTAAAACTATATTGTGAGTTAAATTGGCTTTTTGTAGCATAGGGGCAGAAGCTACCACCATTTATCACTTTTTTTCTTTAAGAATATTTACAAACTTTTACAACAAAACACGCATGCAAACATACAAACAAATAATACAAACAATGCAAACTTATTTGAATGATATAGATAGACTGTCATCAACAGAAATACACTGATTGACTCCAGACAAATAATTAATGTCTGGACCAAGACCACTTACTGTTGATGCTATGTTGACAGACACACATTAATGTTTTTTGGAACAGCAGAACTAGAAGAGTGACAGGCCATGAGTTTTACATGAGTCACAAAACCATGTCAGCAGCAACAGCCCAGCCCAGGTGTAGTAGCTAGGGAGTGAGGCAATAATAATTGACCTTTAATAGGTGCTAATGACTTAAAAACACTTCTGAGAAAAGGTGTCTTGTAGCAAATTCACAAAATCCAAATAAAAACTAAAGGAATAGAAGGTGGCAAATTGATTCATGTTTCAAAAAACTCAAAAATAAGCAAAAGGTCAGCCTTAGTCATTTCAAGTGTTCCTGGAGAGTTAAACGAGGCATATTGAGCAATATTTTTTGAGAGTAGCTGGTGTTCCTTCCAAAAATGAGACCCAATTTTCTCTAGATTAAAAAAAAATGTTTTTATGCTACTCATATTGGAGGCCTAATTATAAAGCAGTTTTACTATGTAAAAATTGGCTTTTCTGCCTTCAATAAAATATATGTGATATTTCAGGGAGAAAATGACAAGAAGTTCTAAATTGTCATGTCATTTTGAACAAGGTGCATGAATCATGCAGCTCATTGTATTCAGTACTAAGCTAGATGCTATAGCAAGACAATTCCTGGGACCTTTTCTTTTTTACCTGTCGGCAGGGACAATGCGAAAAGGATAAGCTACTTATTATTGAAGGGACCTAATTTCTAGTCCCAGCCACATTCTGCCAATAATTTTATTTCTCTGAATGCAGTTTTCTCATCTACAAATTGAAGTGGTTAGACTCAGTCTTCTCTATAACCTTCTTTGGCTTTAATTTCTAGTGTCTTATTCTTTTGAGATTTTTGCTCTGGAATGGAAATACTTTAATACTAATATGGATTTTTAGGGTTATTTCATCTTAACTTTATTGAGCACATAATATTGAATCCTGGCCTTTTTGGAGAACGTTGAAAATCTGATCTCCTTCAGTACCAATGCACTTGCTCTTCTCTGTGCTCAGGCAACACGGCTATCAGTAAGCAGGACTCCCTTACCTCTTGGAGGTCTTCATTCGAATGTCACAGAGAGACTGTTTCCTGACGTACATCCCAACATTCCCTACACCCTAACCCAATTCTTTTTCTTCATAAATTTTAACATTGCCTGGTATTGTAATTATTTTTTTGTTTTGTCAATTTCCCCACTAGAATGTAACATCCATAAGAGCAGGAACTATGTTCTATTCACTGTTTTATCTAAGAATGTCTGGCACATTACTAATTATTTCAACTCATATCTGACTGATCTCAGTGTCGATACTTTTTCCGTGATTTCCCCCTGTTCTTTTAAATTTGTTTCAGCTTCTAAGCTTATTCTCAATGCTTATATAGGGCTTCTCATCAAATATTCTACTGAATTGCAATTGAGTGATCTTTCCTCACAAATCAATATTTAAACTGAACGTGAAAGAACTCTAAGCACTGTGGTTATTTCCTTCTTTTTCCACTTTTCACTAACTCAGTTTCCCCTTTAGATGACTTGTTTATGAACTAATTTCACCTTCCAGATTTTGCAGTTTATCTGATTAAGTTTTTTTTTAACCTGTGTATGTCCAGTAACTAGCACAGAATTTTTCACATAGCAGGTAGTTAGTAAGTGTTTTTAATCAAAAAAGGTATTAAAACATGCTGCCAGAATTAAAGTTTTCCATTCTTATAAACTGTATACATTGGCTTAAATTTTAGGTTGAATATAGTAAAGCAAGGATAATATAAATTTTATTAGGTAGGACAAATTACCTAATAAAATAATTTTTAACAATATCCTCTGCACAGATATAGATATTTGGAAAGAATTCATTGTTTTGGTTAGCACTTAGTACTTTTCTATCATATGGGAAAATGTTTATTATTATGGCCATAAAACCTTCAAGTCTTGGCACTTGGCTACTCATTTCTAGATTAATGTCTTCTAGCTTCATTAGAAGACACAATTCATGTCTTTCAGTTTCTGTAGTGCACCACTGTCTCCATCAATTTTACATCTTCTCTCATGTTGTATTTGAGTCTGGAGCACTCTTTACCTCCCCCGTCCAAATACTGTTGTCCTTTGCTTAACTTATACCTAATCATTTATCAAACCAGCTGTGGTCTCGGGTCTGTGTGATAACTCTATGCTAAGTCTGGTGTTTGTGTTTGTACACTTTACTCCTGTTGTATGCCTTAAAGAGGACTTTTCTCATTTCCCTTCTCTATATCTGCTGAATGACATATTTCATTTGTTTACTGTTGCTGTTTCCTGAGAATCTCTATGCTATGCTTCAATATTTGAAGCTGTGATTTGCCATAAGCATAAGGCATTCCAACAGTGCTGTTTAATGTTATCTTACCAGTATCAGGTCTTCCCTGCAAAGCCATGTTTGCATAACTTTGCCTTCCATCCTATGGTCAACTAAGGGAGTCCAATATAAACAGTGCTTTACTCCAGCCTCAGAAGATGATTTGAAAATTGTAATTGAATTTAATTCTTTCAATTCCGCACAGTCAAAGAGACTGGAACATTGCCCATTTTCTACTCCATTTTCTCACTTTAGAATCAGCTATTCTGATGAAAAGTGTTTCCCAGTGTTCACTCATTTGTTTTTCTAGAAGCAAAAACAGTGCATGTCAACTTCAAATTTTTTTTTCTCATTAGCTACCTGCAAAGGCGTAAAACCAATAACAAATCTTTGCTGTTTAAAGACAGTTTTCAAATTTCTTTCAATTTTATTAACATATCCTTCACATAGTTGTATTCCAGTTTCATTTCCAGCCTTATGTCACATTTCTTCCAAGTATGACCACTTTGTTCCACCAGGCTTTATCTACTGCGCACAAACGTACCTTGTTTACATTGTTCATGCCACCTCTGTTCCTAATAGGAATACATAATTCTCATCTAATTTAACCCCGTATTTGAGGTACAACTCATACCCCATCACTGACCTGAAGCCACCCTTCACTAACTATATTATAATCCAATTTGCTTACTTAGATATCTTACTGTCAGATTTTATCTCTGTGTTGGCTTCCTTGTAATTTTACGCTATTGTCTTCTCTTTGTTTATCTATCCACATGAAGGTGTAAACCAAGAATTGATACATGTTATGTTCTTATTATTTGTAGGGACAATGACCTTAAAATAAAGCCTGCCATCAAATTGCATAGCTGAGGATTACTGTGCAAATTTTGCAGCTGTACAGTAATCCATGGCAAAAATCCATGGAGAACTAATCAGTGAAAGCTAGAGATTATGTCCATATTAAGCTCTCAATCATCACTCTTGTTTATACCTCTGGAAACACAAATGGTCTCTCTACCTAAAAACCAATTCAGGAAGTGAATTATTTATTAAAAAATAAATATATTTTTCTGCAATAAATTCAAGTGAAAACCACATGCATCTCTAAAGTGCTTTTTAACATTTTTTTTTTCTCAACTGATTTCAAACAAGCAAGCAAACAAGCCTTGTTTCCTAGGATGCCATTCATCAGATATGCACAGTTTTAGAGGTTAGAGACAGAGTGAAAGCAATCATCACAGAATTAGTTCTTCTGCCAAGGAGCTGAGAATAAGATTTCTACCCTGATGTCCCTGAGGATCAAAAAAGGAAATAGTCCATGACATGAAAGACTCTTCAGTATGTGCCTAATACTGGGAATATAGCATATTAAAATTCCAGTGACTTACAAAATGTTGAGCAGAATATTGGAATATCTAGTTAACTGAGAAAAATAATAATCCATAGTATTAAATATTTTTACGGAATATCTAAACCATATATATATATATTTTACAAATGGCAAAATTTTATTCTTTTTTATTCTTTTTTATGTCTGAGTAATATTCCATTACATATATGTATATATATTTATATATACCACATCTTCTTTATCCATTCATCTGTTGATAGATACTTATATTGCTTCCATATCTGGGCATTCTGCTGTGAACATTGGGGTACATATATCTTTTCAAATTAGTGTTTTCATTTTCTTTGGATATATACCCAGGAGTGTAATTGCTGGATCATATGGTTGTTCTATTTTTAATTTTTTGAGGAAACTTTGTACCATTTTCCATGGTGGCTGCACCATATTATTTTTGTTTGTTTGTTTCTCAGTCACAGGCTATTCCTTTTAATGTTCCACACAAGCCTTCAACATCACTAAATATTTCCTCTACATTCTTCTTTGAAGATAATTTGTTTTATATATTTGTTGTGACATCAGCTGTCACTGTTATCACCCTGTAGGAACTGTGTCTGTTTTCTCTGGCTGCTTTCATGCCTTAAAAAGATAAACACAGAAAACAAACAAACAAACAACAAGAAAAAAACTTCTGTATTCAGTAATTTAACTAGGATGTACTTATGTATAGTTTTACATACTTGGAAGTTGAGACCAAAAATATCAAAAACTTGTCCAATGTCAAGCTGTTAATTCTCAGAATCAAAAATCTAATCCATGTTTCTGTGATGCTAATATTGGCCTCAGTAATGGACTCTTCCTTTAGTGTTCCAGACAATCCTTCAACATCCTGAACACTTCCTCTACATTCTTCTTTTTGCTGTTATCATTCTGGGAAAAATATTTATGGCGATAAGTAGCTTAGGCAATTGTTTTTCTGTCATCAATGGCAATTAGCAAAATCCATCTGTGTGAGGACTTTCTGCAATAGATCTTAGTCTCCTCAACAAAAACAACAATGACAGTAAAAAGAGACTGCAGGAGAGACATTTAACTAGTAATTTAAAAAAGAGAGAGATTTAAGCAGCATTTCAACCAGTTACAATATACGGATTTTATTTGAATTTTCAAATATTATACATATATATGTGATAATTTCAAAAATGTAAACTGATTGGATATTTAACTTTATTTTTAAGAAGAAATTACTATTATATATAATGTTAAAGTTTAATATTATTATCAATATTAATACATTATTACTATTATTCAACACTAAAAGGCAATGAGCATCATGCCATGAAATGACATAGAGGAAACAAATGCATACCACTAAGTAAGAGAGGTCAATCTGAAAAGGCTGCATACTGTATGATTCCAACTCTGTGACATTCTGGAAAAAGTAAAACTGGAGATAGTAAAAAGGTCAGTGTTTGCCAGGGATTGGAAGGTTGGAGGGATAAATAGGTGAAGCACAGTATTTTTAGGTCAGTGACACTATTCTGTATGACACTGTAATGGTGGATGCATGCCATTATACATTTGTCCAAAGCCATAAAATGTAACAACACCAAGAGTGAACCATAATGTAAACTATGGTCTTTGAGTGATAATGATATGTCAAGGTAGGTTTATCAATTGTACCAAATGTACCACTCTGGTGGGGTATGTTTTTCATGAGTGGGACAGGGAGTATATAGGATATCTCTGTTCATTGTTTTCGATTTTACTGTGAACCTAAAATTTCTCTAAAAAATAAATCTAGGGCTTCCCTAGTGGCGCAGTGGTTGGGAGTCCGCCTGCCAATGCAGGGGACGTGGGTTCGTAACCTGGTCCGGGAGGATCCCGTGTGTCACGGAGTGGCTGGGCCCGTGAGCCGTGGCCACTGGGCCTGCGCGTCTGGAGCCTGTGCTCCGCAACGGGAGGGGCCACAGCAGTGAGAGGCCCGTGTACCACAAAAAATAAATAAATAAATAAATAAATCTATTAAAAAAGAGAAATTATTTTTAACTTACAGGAGCATGTTAATACTATTGTGGTTATGTTTATTAGGAGCCATTATGTTTTAGAAATACATACTCAAATATCTATTTCTAAAAATTTTAATGCCTGGGACTCACTTCTGAATAATCAGGGAACAAGGAGTATGAGTGTGGTTAAAGGAAAAAAAATGTCATGGCAGAATAACTGTTGAGGCTGTGATAGGTACATGAAAGATAATTACACTATCCTCCCTACTTTAGTAACAATGTGAATGTTTTGACTAAAAAATGAGATTTAAAAAGTCTTTCTTAAGCCTATAAAGATTCCCACAATATTCACTGGAATTTTAACTTAGGCTCAGGCCTATTCCTTGTATCTTTATTTAAATAATAACATTCTAATCATGGTCATGGGGAAGAACATGAAAATTATTTAATCTGTTCTTTCCTTTTCTATAATACTTAGGGGCAGAAATAAAGTACAAGGTTGAAGTAGTGGAGAAAAACATTTCAGACACATGAAGAAGAATGGTTCATCTAAAATTACATACTTTAACAAGGCATTGCTAAATGAAATTATATTTGAGTTTCTTATCACCAGTTTTTAACCTTCAGTTTGGGTTTACCTTTTACATTCTATTTTGTAAATTTTTGATGACCCTAATGTATTACAAATTTAGTATCTAGTCATTTGTATTCTAGATCAGTAAGACTGAGATGATTTGGATACATAAGTGCTTTGACCAATGCCTTTCAGAAAATATGAGAAATGTAACCAGAGCTAGTGCTAGGTGAAAAACAAAAAGCTTATTACATTTTCAGAAAAACAACAGAAATGTCAGACATCCATTTTCTGTGTGTACAGTGTGAACACTCTTCTTCGATTCCAGTAGGTAATAGAGAGTAAAATCTGACTTTGTGAAGCTTTCCTCTTTGCCATCCCCCATCAAAGGAACAAAATGTTACATGGAGAGGAAACTCTACCTCACTTTTGTGCAGCTGACTTATCGACTATGTTGAACAAAGTTTAAAATTACCTCTTTCAATTTGAATCTTCTGCTGGACTGTAGTAACATGTAGGCTTGGGTGACAATATAAAGTAACTGTCCTCATGTGCAGAGCATAGTACATTTTTATTCCACTATTAATGTGTTATGGGCTCAACTGTGTCTTCCTCCAAATTCATATGTTGAAGTTTTAGTCCCCAGTACCTCAAAGTGTGACTCTATTTGGAGAGTGGTATTCTTATAAGATGAAATTTGGACACACATGTATGAAAAGAAGACCCCATGAAGACACAAGGAGAAGATGACCATCTATAAGTCAAGGAGAGATGTCTCAGAAGCAACCAACCCTGCCAACACCTTTATCTCAGACTTCTAGCCTCCAGAATAATGAGAAAATGCATTTCTGTTTTTTAAGCCCCCCTGTTGGTGGCACTTTGTTATTGCAACCCTAGCTAACTAATCAAAATATTAGAAAAAATAGTTGATATTTTTTAGAGGAAAAAAACCCCTTATATTTAAAAGTAGAATTTCACTGTCCCCAAACGTGTGTGACTATAAGACAGTGGAAGAACCATGTCAATCCTTATGATTGGATCCTACTGTTACCCACCTTTGGCTGCCAATTCAATGTTTTTGATAGTTGGTCCATTAGGATGTTTTGGTTGTGGCACTCTTATTTCTCATGAATTGATTCTAAGAATCATGTGGCAAGCCGTCAAAGATTGATAGGTATTGTGTTTATGTAATCACAGCTCCCATGCTTCCCATTGGCCAAGTAAGTCATTCAGGACTTGGAGTGAGTATAGAAAATCCAAATCCTACTTAATTTTCACTCTTTATTAACCTTACCAAAATGTAGAGCTGTAAATAACATAAGATCATCAATACTATACACAGTGACAGTCTAGTTGTAGTGGAGAATCAGAGAATTCCAGATATTGCCATTTTATTCTCTTGAAATGACTTAGTGAATAACAGGTTTACTCACCAATGTTTTCTACTGAGTCCAGCACACACATTCAAGTAGATACATGATAGTACAGTATACTGTTTAAGGTCACAGGCTCTAGAGCCAGTGTGCCTGGGATTATATCTTGACTTCCCAATTTAATAATATGCAAGTTACTAGAAACTCTCTTATCATATTGTCTTCCACTTGAAATGGGATTTAAATGTACTTGATTTAAAAAATTGGGGGAAAGATTAATTGGGTCTAAACATAAAGTGCTAAGAACAACAGTAGGAATATAGTAGGCAATTAATAAATCTTTACTATTATTATAGTCAAATGTGAAGAACCATTAGGCCCACCAATCCATTACCCCATCAAACTACTGAAAATATGTTTATATACTGATGAGCTTTCTCAAAATAATGATAGAAAATAATTTCTTAGGAATAAATAAGCCACATTTCTTACTTTCTCATGCCTCGAGTAACTGTTTTACTAAACTTCATTGATTCTACTCACTAAACTCTCACTCTTCCTCTGTTTCCACACTTACTATTTTCTAAGACATTTTTATTCTAAGGAAGTTTGTTAACATTTCTGCTCACCACAAAAATTAATAGTAATAACAATAATAATTGTCATTCATGGAATAATAATGTACTAGATAATAAGCTATAAAATGCAATTATATATATAATATATATATAATTATATATATAATAAGCTTATAATAAGCTCCAAGCATGCATTAGTGTATTGAATATTCATGACAGTGCTGTGAGGTAATTACAAAGAATATCCCTATTTTACAGATTTGGAAACTGAGTCTAGAGCTCAAGTAACTTGTTTTAACTCATCTAGTAAGTGGTAAATGTGGGATTCTAACCCAGGCATCCAGACTCCAGAGCAGTAAAAGTAACTGCTTTACCATGTGGAATCCACTCTACAGCATTTTTCCTCTACCAAGTATCCACTGGAATTTTCTTTGCTCCTGTAAGTTTGAAAGGTGCAGTTACCTCCACACAAATCCACTTGCAAGAAGATGTAAATCCTGGTGTTAAGTATAAATTTGGATGTGCATAATTATGTAACCTTACAAAACAGAGCACCCGGCAGTAATTCCACAATTGAAACACATCTTAATAAATATATTTCACAGTCATTCATGTGCATTTATAAGTTAAAGATATCAATCTCTCATCTAGATCTGCAGCTTTTAATTAAGTGTTGCTGAGTTAAATCTTTTTCTAGGAAATATTTTAGGCAATATCTTGTTCCTTAGAAGGATCTGCTGTTTTTTCCTAGAAATGCTACCTTCCCCACAGGCCTTTGTTTGTTCCTTTATTCCTTGGCCTCTAAGAAAATTTTCCTTTCATTGTGAGTTGCATCAAGGAGTTTTTTAAAATAATAAAATAAAATAAAACACATTTCTCTCTCCTTATGGGTTTATCATTTTGATGACTTTCATAGCTTTCATTTAAGCTATGAAATTATGAATTCTCATTATGCTTGTTCCTGACTCTTTAGTATTATTTAGGTGGAATAGAGGCAGACCCCAAGGACTGAATCAATTTTAATTCTATCTTCCGTAATGTGTCTGCTGCACCACTGAAAGTTGGTTTAGAGAAAAAAAATATGCAAGCAGGCTTCTCCCTTAGTCCCCTCTGACACACTAACTTTACAGATACTGGCTCCACTATTCTGTTTTCTGTGACCAATACTCATCTTTTTAGAATCTACCACTTTCCTCTTGGCATTCATCTTCTAAACTACCTCCAAATTCTTTTCAATTACCAACTCTATACTTGAGTTTCCTGCTGAATTTTGAGAGGCGGAGTTGAAGAGATATGCCTCTTTAAAGCTTTTAAGCACCCTGTCTAAACAGGGAAATTCTGGGAATGTTGAATGATAATCTAGTGAATGGGATTCATCTAGGTGTTTGTAGTGGATGGTGTGGTGCCCAGGCCAAATGTCCCTTTCTTTACCCCCGCCTCCCACAGTTATTCTTTGAGCTGTTAACTGCTGACTGCTCACAGGTGAGTGTTTCCCCTGAAATTGCTTTTTGGTTGAAGGAAGTAAGGTTACATCATTTTCCCAGGGGCAGCCCACATCTAACAACTGTTTAATGGGGCCAGAGGCAAAGCTTGGGCCCCTTTCTTTCAACTTAGTACAATTCTAAAGGGCCATTATAGACCCCAAACCCAATGTGAGATCACATAACTAGATTGTGGAATTGTAGTTCAGATTCTCCCTCCACCCAAGTCTTCTTTCCTCACCTCTTCAAACACCTTTCCTCAGTGTACTCAATCTCAAACCCCCTTTCAAGTTACCAGTTCACAGTCTGTTTCTGGGAAACTGGCCTAAGACAATGTTGAAAGGAATCCTTGCAGACTGCATATAATTCTGTAAAACCTCACCAAGATGTTTTTTTTTCTAAAATTAAGCTATTTATATAATTATCTTCCTTTTCCAAATACTATTTCCCCTATCTTCTAAAAGGCAAATCAGCTACAATGAAGGAATGAGAATTCTGCTTCTTGAAGTTACCTTGTTTAATGGTGATTGATGCTATTACAGGCCAATTCAATTTTTAAAAGTTAATAAGCCAATCTCAATCTCTCTCTCTCTTCTCTCTTTTACCTTCTATTGATAGTTGCATCTCCATTCCTCTGTCTCTCTTTCTCTCTATGACACATACATGCTTTTTCTCTCTCCTCATGATCCAGGTCACAGAAGAAAATAGGGATTTGTTTTTTAATCCTTATTGGAGTATAATTGCTTTACAAATGTGTGTTACTTTCTGCTTTATAATAAAGTGAATCAGTTATACATATACATATGTTCCCATATCTCTTCCCTCTTGCATCTCCCTCCCTCCCACCCTCCTGATCCCACCCCTCTAGGTGGTCACAAACCACCTAGCAGATCTCCATGTGCTGTGCAGCTGCTTCCCACTAGCTATCTATTTTACATTTGGTAGTGTACATATGTCCATGCCACTCCCTCACTTTGTCACAGCTTACCCTTCCCCCTCCCCATATCCTCAAATCCATGCTCTAGTAGGTCTGAGTCTTTATTCCCATCTTACCACTAGGTACTTCATGACCAGTTTTTTTCCCCCTTAGATTCCATATATATGTGTTAACATACGGTATTTGTTTTTCTCTTTCTAATTTACTTCATTCTGTATGACACACTATAGGTCCATCCACCTCACTACAAATAACTCAATTTTGTTTCTTTTTATGGCTGAGTAATATTCCATTGTATATATGTTCCACATTGTCTTTATCCATTCATCTGTTGATGGACACGTAGGTTGCTTCCATGTCCTGGTTATTGTAAATAGATCTTCAATGAACATTGTGGTACATCACTCTTTTTGAATTATGGTTTTCTCAGGGTATATGCCCAGTAGTGGGATTGCTGGGTTGTATGGTAGTTCTACTTGTAGTTTTTTAAGAAACCTCCATACTGTTCTCCATAGTGGCTGTATCAATTTACATTCCCACCAACAGTGCAAGAGGGTTCCCTTTTCTCCACACCCTCTCCAGCACTTATTGTTTCTAGAAATTTTGATGATGGCCATTCTGACCAGTGTAAGATGATATATCATGGAAGTTTTGATTTGCATTTCTCTAATGATTAATGATGTTGAGCATTCTTTCATGTGTTTTATGGCAATCTGTATATCTTCTTTGGAGAAATGTCTATTTAGGTCTTCTGCCCATTTTTGGATTGTATTGCTTGTTTTTTGTTATTGAGCTGCATGAGCTGCTTGTACATTTTGGAGATTAATCCTTTGTCAGTTGCTTCATTTGCAAATATTTTCTCCCATTCTAAGTGTTCTCTTTTCATCTTGTTTGTGGTTTCCTTTGCTGTGCAAAGGCTTTGAAGTTTCATTATGTCCCATTTGTTTATTTTTGTTTTTATTTCCATTTCTCTAGGAGGTGGGTCAAAAAGGACCTTGCTGTGATTTATGTCATAGAGCGTTCTGCCTATGTTTTTCTCTAAAAGTTTGATACTGTCTGGCCTTACATTTAGTCTTTAATCCTGTTTGAGTTTATTTTAGTGTATGGTGCTAGGGAGTGTTCTAATTTCATGCTTTTACATGTACCTGTCCAGTTTTCCCAGCATCACTTATTGAAGAGGCTGTCTTTTCTCCATTGTATATTCTTGCCTCCTTTATCAAAGATAAGGTGACCATATGTACGTGAGTTTATCTCTGGGCTTTCTATCCTATTCCATTGATCTATCTTTCTGTTTTTGTGCCAGTACCATATTACCTTGATTACTGTAGGTTTGTACTATAGTCTGAAGTCAGGGAGCCTGATTCCTCCACCTCCATTTCTGGTTCTCAAGATTGCTTTGGCTGACTATTCGGGGTCTTTTGTGTTTCCATACAAATTGTGAAATTTTTTGTTCTAGTTCTGTGAAAAGTGCCAGCGGTAGTTTGATAGGGATTGCATTGAATCTGTAGATTGCTTTGGGTAATAGAGTCATTTGCACAATGTTGATTCTTCCAATCCAAGAACATGGTATATCTCTCCATCTATTTGTGTCATTTTTAATTTCTTTCATCAGTGTCTTATAATTTTCTGCATACAGGTCTTTTGTCTCCTTAGGTAGGTTTATTCCTAGATATTTTATTCTTTTTCTTGCAATGGTAAATGGGAATGTTTTCTTGATTTCACTTTCAGAGTTTTCGTCATTAGTGTATAGGAATGTCAGAGATTTCTGTGCATTAATTTTGTATCCTGCTACTTTACCAAATTCATTGATTAGCTCTAGTAGTTTTCTGGTAGCATCTTTACGATTCTCTATGTATAGTATCATGTCATCTGCAAACAGTGACAGCTTTACTTCTTTTCTGATTTGGATTCCTTTTATTTCTTTTTCTTCTCTGATTGCTGTGGCTAAAACTTCCAAAACTATGTTGAATAATAGTGGTGAGAGTGGGCAACCTTGTCTTGTTCCTGATCTTAGGGGAAATGGTTTCAATTTTTCACCATTGAGAATGATATTGGCTGTGATTTTGTCAAAAATGGCCTTTATTATTTTGGGGAAAGTTCCATATATATGCCTACTATCTGCAGGGTTTTATCATAAATGGGTGTTGAATTTTGTCAAAAGTTTTTTTTCTGCATCTATTGAGAATAGCATATGGTTTTTCTCCTTCAGTTTGTTAATATGGTGTATCACATTGATTGATTTGCGTATATTGAAGAATCCTTGCATTCCTGGGATAAACCCTACTTGATCATGGTGTATGATCCTTTTAATGTGCTGTTGGATTCTGTTTACTAGTGTTTTGTTGAGGATTTTTGCATCTATGTTCATCAGTGATATTGGCCTGAAGGTTTCTTTCTTTGTGACATCTCTGTCTGGTTTTGGTATCAGGGTGATGGTGACCTCGTAGAATGAGTTTGGGAGTGTTCTTCCCTCTGCTATATTTTGGAAGAGTTTGAGAAGGATAGGTGTTAGCTCTTCTCTAAATGTTTGATAGAATTTGCCTTTGAAGCCATCTGGTCCTGGGCTTTTGTTTGTTGGAAGTTTTTTAATCACAGTTTCAATTACAGTGCTTGTGATTGATCTATTCATATTTTCTATTTCCTCCTGGTTCAGTCTCGGCAGGTTGTGCATTTCTGAGTATTTGTCCATTTCTTCCAAGTTGTCCATTTTATTGGCATAGAGTTGCTTGTAGTAATCTCTCATGATCCTTTGTATTTCTGCAGTGTCAGCTGTTACTTCTTTTTCATTTCTTATTCTATTGATTTCAGTCTTCTCCGTTTTTTTATTGATGAGTCTGCCTAATGGTTTATCAATTTTGTTTATCTTTTTAAAGAACCAGCTTTTAGTTTTATTGATCTTTGCTATCATTTCCTTCATTTCTTTTTCATTTATTTCTGATCTGGTGTCTATGATTTCTTTCCTTCTGCTAACTTTGGGGGTTTTTGTTCTTCTTTCTCTAATTGCTTTAGGTTCAAGGTTAGGTTGTTTATTTGAGATGTTTCCTGTTTCTTAAGGTAGGATTGTATTGCTATAAACTTCCCTCTTAGAACTGCTTTTACTGCATCCCATAGGTTTTGGGTCGTCGTGTCTCCATTGTCATTTGTTTCGAGGTATTTTTTGATTTCCTCTTTGATTTCTTCAGTGATCACTTCATTATTAAGTAGTGTATTGCTTAGCCTCCATGTGTTTGCATTTTTTACAGATCGTTTCCTGTAATTGATATATAGTCTCATAGCATTGTAGTCGGAAAAGACACTTGATACAGTTTCAATTTTCTTAAATTTACTAAGGCTTGATTTGTGACCCAAGATGTGATCTATCCTGGAGAATGTTCCATGAGCACTTGAGAAAATGTGTATTCTGTTGTTTTTGGATGGAATGTCCTATAAATATCAATTAAGTCCACCTTGTTTAAGGTAACATTTAAAGTTTCTGTTTCCTTATTTATTTTCATTTTGTATGATCTGTCCATTGGTGAAAGTGGGGTGTTAAAGTCCTCTGCTATGATTGTGTTACTGTCGATTTATCCTTTTATGGCTGTTAGTATTTGCCTTATGTATTGAGGTGCTCCTATATTGGTTGCATAAATACTTAAAATGGTTAAATCTTCTTCTTGGATCGATCCCTTGATCATTATGTAGTGTCCTACTTTGTCTCTTGTAATAGTCTTTATTTTAAAGTCTGTTTTGTCTGATATGAGAATTGCTACTCCAGCTTTCTTTTGATTTCCATTTGCATGGAATACCTTTTTCCATCCCCTCACTTTCAGTCTGTATATGTCCAAGGTCTGAATTGGGTCTCTTGTAGACAGCATATATATAGGTCTTGTTTTTGTATCCATTCAGCCAGTCTGTGTCTTTTGGTGGTAGCATTTAATCCATTTCCATTTAAGGTAAGTATCGATATGTATGTTCCTATTCCCATTTTCTTAATTGTTTTGGGTTTGTTATTGTAGGTCTTTTCCTTCTCTTATGCTTCTTGCCTAGAGAAGTTCCTTTAGCATTTGTTGTAAAGCTGGTTTGGTGGTGCTGAACTCTCTCAGCTTTTGCTTGTCTGTAAAGGTTTTAATTTCTCCATCAAATCTGAATGAGATCCTTGCTGGGTAGAGTAACTTTTGTTGTAGGGTTTTCTCCTTCATCGTTTTAAATGTGTCCTGCTACTCCCTTCTGGCTTGCAAAGTTTCTGCTGAAGGTTTAGCTGTTAACCTTATGGAGATTCCCTTGTGTGTTATTTGTTGTTTTTCCCTTGCTGCTTTTAAAATGTTTTCTTTGTATTTAATTTTTGACAGTTTGATTGATATGTGTGTTATTTGTTGTGTGTTATTTGTTGTTTTTCCCTTGCTGTTTTTAAAATGTTTTCTTTGTATTTAATTTTTGACAGTTTGATTAATATGTGTCTTAGTGTGCTTCTCCTTGGATTTTTCCTTTATGGGACTCTCTGTGCTTCCTGGAATTGGTTAACTATTTCCTTTCCCATATTAGGGAAGTTTTCAACTATAATGTCTTCAAATGTTTTCTCAGTCTTTTTCTTTTCCTCTTCTTCCTCTGGAACCTCCATAATTCGAATGTTGGTGTGTTTAATGTTGTTCCAGAGGTCTCTGAGACTTTCCTCAATTCTTTTCATTCTTTTTTCTTTATTCTGCTCTGCAGTAGTTATTTCCATTATTTTATCTTCCAGGTCACCTATCCATTCTTCTGCCTCCATTATTCTGCTATTGATCCCTTCTAGAGTATTTTTAATTTCATGTTTTGTGTTTTTCATCATTGCTTGTTTCCTCTTTAGTTCTTTTAGGTCCTTGTTAAATGTTTCTTGCATTTTCTCTATTCTATTTCCAAGATTTTGGATCATCTTTACTATCATTATTCTGAATTCTTTTTCAGGTAGACTGCCTATTTCCTTCTCATTTTTTAGGTCTGGTGGGTTTTTACCTTGCTCCTTCATCTGCTGTGTGTTTTTCTGTCTTCTCATTTTGCTTATCTTACTGCATTTGGAGTCTCCTTTTTGCAGCCTGCTGGTTCGTAGTTCCTGTTGATTTTAGTGTCTGTCCCCAGTGACTAAAGTTGGTTCAGTGGGTTGTGTAGGCTTCCTGGTTGAGGGGACTAGTGCCTGTGTTCTGGTGGATGAGGCTCGATCTTGTCTTTCTTGTGGACAGGTCCACGTCTGGTGGTGTGTTTTGGGGTGTCTGTGGACTTATTATGATTTTAAGAAGCCTCTCTGCTAATGAGTGGGGTTGTGTTCCTGTCTTGCTAGTTGTTTGGCATAGGGTGTCCAGCACTGTAGCTTGCTGGTCGGTGAGTGAAGCTGAGTCTTGGTGTTGAGATGGAGATCTCTCGGAGGTTTTTGCCATTGGATATTATGTGGAGCTGGGAGGTCTCTTGTGGACCAGTGTCCTGAAGTTGGCTCTCCCACCTCAGAGTCACCGCACTGACTCCTGGCTGGAGCACCAAGAGCCTTTCATCCACATGATTCAGAATAAAATGGAGAAAATGTAGAAAAAGAAAGAAAGAAAGAAAGAAAGAAAGAAAGAAAGAAAGAAAAAGAAAGAAAGAAAGAGAGGGGATATAATAAAATAAAGTATAGTAAGATAAAATAAAATAATTAAAATAAAAAATAATTTTTAAGGAAAAAAAAATTGTTAAGTAAAAAAAACCAAAACAAACAAAGAAACAAATAACGGCTGGAAAGAACCCTAGGATAAATGTTGGAAGAAAAGCTTTACAGACAAAATCTCACACAGAATCATACACATACACACTCACAAAAAGAGGAAAAGGGGAAAAATTAATATATCTTGCTCTCAAAACCACCTCCTAAATTTGGGATGCTTCATTGTCTATTCAGGTATTCCAAACATGTAGGGTATATCAAGTTGATTTTGGAGATTTAATCCGCTACTCCTGAGGCTGCAGGGAGAAATTTCCCTTTCTCTTCTTTGTTCACACAGCTCCCGGTGTTCAGCTTTGGAGTTGGCCCTGCCTCTGCATGTAGGTTGCCTGAGGGTGTCTCTTCTTTGCTCACACAGGACGGGATTAAAGGAGTAGCTGATTTGGTGGCTCTGGCTCACTCAGGTCATGGGGAGGGAGGGGTACAGGTGCTGGGTGAGCCTGCGGTGGCAGAGCCGGTGTGATGTTGCACCAGCCTGAGGCACACTGTGTTGTCTCCCGGAGAAGTTGTCCCTGGATCATGGGACCCTGGCAGTGGTGGGCTACACAGGCTCCCGGGAGGGGAGGCTTAGATAGTGACCTGTGCTTGCACACAGGCTTCTTGGTGGTGGCAGCAGCCTTAGTGTCTCATGCCCATCTCTGGGATCCTCACTGTTAGCCGCGGCTCACGCCCATCTTTGGAGCTCCTTTAAGCAGTGCTCTTAATCCCCCCTCCTCACGCACCAGGAAACAAAGAGGGAAGGAAAAGTCTCTTGCCTCTTCGGCAGGTCCATGCTTTTTCCCGGACTCCCTCCCGGCTAGCTGTGGTGCACTAACCCCTTCAGGCTGTGTTCACTCTGCCAGTCCTCTACCTGCGATCTGACTGAAGCCTGAGCCTCAGCTCCCAGCCCCGCCCACCCTGGGGGCTGAGCAGACAAGCCTCTCGTGTTGGTGAGTGCTGGTCAGCACCTATCCTCTGTGCTGGAATCTCTTCACTTTGCCCTCCGCACCCCTGTTGCTGCGCTCTCCTCCATGGCTCTGAAGCTCCCTCCTTCTGCCACCAGCAGTCTCCTCCTGTGAAGGGTCTTCCTAGTGTGTGGAAACCTTTCCTCCTTCACAGATCCCTCCCACTGGTGCAGGTCCCGTCCCTATTCTTTTGTCTCTGTTTATTCTTTTTTTCTTTTGCCCTACCCAGGTACATGGGGAGTTTCTTGCCTTTTGAGAGGTCTGAAGTCTTCTGCCAACATTCAGTGGGTGTTCTATAGGAGCAGTTCCACATGTAGATGTATTTCTGATGTATCTGTGGGGAGGAAGGTGATCTCCCTGTCTTACTCTTCTGCCATCTTCATCAAATCCTTGGGATGTTGTTGTTAGTTACAATTTATTGGTGTTGAATATCTCTTAATTGAAGATATACTTCCTTCTTTCTTACCATTAGACTCTCAACTCTAAGAGGTTAATGAATAGAAATAATATTCTAATCCCAAGTATATATTATATACTCAAACAGTTTGGCATGGATAGATGAACATTCTAAAGCTTTAAGTTTCATTCAGATAGCTGGAAACAGCAATTATAGCCTCACTATACTACCAAAAATTATAGTTTATTTATAATTTATTATATAAATATAATAAATTACATTTATAAATACTGTTTAATTTGTAATAAGAATGCTATTATTTTAAAGTATATAAACCTGACTCCCCCTACCAAGCACGATTTAGGGCCCAACTTTGCTGTCACATTTTAGGACAAGTGCCAATACTTAATCATTCCAATTCAAATATACTTGTTTGCCTTTCTCAGGATCTAGTTCTTATCACTTTATGCACACTTTTCTTACATATTTTATTCCCTTTAAGACAAACATATCCACAATAAAATATTCTGATAACTTTTAATCGAGAAGTAATCATTCCCTGCATTTGTTGAAGTATTCACAGGCAGATTTCCTCCCTGCTTTCTTCAGCAAAATATCATGGTATTCACCTGTGATCCATTTCCCAGACCTTTATCAGCAAATGTAATTATACTCTAAAAAGTTTGTCTTGCAGCAAGGGAGTCATAATTCACAGAAGGGCATCCTGTTTTAGAGAGAGCACAGCTCCTGTAGACACATGCACTGGGAGGTGACAGGGAGAGGACACACAACAGCCTATGAGACACAGAGATTCTCACAGAGGGGAATGGGTGTCAGAGAGAACACTTTCACATGCTAGAAATTCCTCTATTGCTCCAATACTTTTTTAAACCTTATCTTTCTTTATGACTCTCAAACATATTTGCTTATTAATTTTATATCCTTTAAGGTGAAATGCAGGCTCTTCCTCTCCCCTTGTCAAGCAGGCATTTTTTTCTTCTTTGATCAGACATTTTAGATAATCTTCCTGCTTTTAAACTTCCTCTTACAGGTGGCCCTGTGTCAGGCTTTTCATCCCTCCACCCCACTTATCTAAAAGCAATCAGTAACACACAATTCTTGCTAAAATAGATCACTTAATTTAGTACTTATTTACTGAGATGAGCCCTAATACCTCTTGACAATTTACTTTCCTGAATTAATAAAACCATTTAGGACAACAGCATTCTTGGTCACACTAGGACTCTTAGAAATTGCTGAATCTTAAAGATTATGATTATGTACAGCATGGTTGATCATAAGTATAAGAATAGCTGACATGTAAGAGAAAAACCACAAATTTTGAGTTAAGACAACATCTTTGGATGGATTCTATTAGCTCCACTGATTTTGTAAGCAGTAATTTCCTACAGCCATGAGTGAAACACACATACACACAGACACAGATGTACACATATTTGTGCCACTGAATTTACGTACAACACACATTTATTTAACTTTCCTGACAGCCACAGCTGATTTATTTTCACTTGACAGTCAAGTAAATTCCGGCATCTTTTCCACACAAATTGCTGTTAAGAACTTTTAAAATACTGATTGTTATGCAGTATATTAACCATTTCTCTCAGCTTTTTGTCATCTGAAAATTTTATGAGCACACATTTTTGTTTTTATCCAAGTCAATGATAAAAATATTACATAGGACAAGGCTTAGGACAGAGTCTAAGTGATCACTCTTGAGGAACCATAATTCAACCATCTGAATGTACTATCATCCAACTCTCACAAAACTTTATTTTTCTGTCATCTGGTCTACATTTTTCCAACTGGTAAACAAATAAACCATGAGAGATTTTAACACTTTTCTGAAATTCAGATCATCTTGTGACCTTCCTCTGCTTGGCCAGTCTTACTAGATACCACTTTATTTAAAATATTAATGGGGTTGTGTTATGTTTCCATGTTGATTCTGCATCTATGCTAATTTGTAGTATTATCCTTTCTCTTTTTAGGTTATTAGAACTCATTCAATTTTACAGACAATTATTGAGCTCTTATATGTATCATGTGTTATGTTAGGTTCTACAGTTATAAAGATATTTACTCTATAACTCCTGCTCTCAGTATGCTCACTGCCTGCTCTATAATATGTTATAGAGTATTTCCAGAATCTGATATCAAGCTAATGCATCTATAGTTTCTGTCATTGACACCAAATTTAGGATTGTAATTGATAATAACAAATATTCTAGTACTTATTTTGTGATACACCACAAAAAGTATCAAGAGTAATACTGATGTCAAAAACTCAGCCTCTGTGTACTGTCACCGAATCAAATCTTGGAGACAGAGTTTTGGGTGAAGTAGAAAAGAATAGCTTTATCACTTTGCCAAGGCAAAGGGGGACACAGTGGGCTCATGCCCTGGAAAACCGTGTATCCCAACCCGGGAGGATATGGTGAGGAGTTTTATAGCAGTGGTTCAAGAGCGGGGCGGGGGAGGGGGTGGGGGTGGGGGGGGTGGGTTCTGATAAGGATCAGGGTGTGTGCAGGGCCTGCATCCCTTTAATCTGGCCTCAGGTGGTCTCCTGATGAGCTTCTCGAGGTTATCTTCCTGGAATGAAGAATGCTAACATCTTCCATTTGTTGGGAATGAAGAATGCTAACATCTTCCATTTGTTGGGGTTTTAGTTCTGTAGAAGAACTCGAAGATATCATTAGGTGTATCACTTGAGGCATAACCAGGACCTTACCCCAAGGCTGCACTATTGTTTCTTGGCTGCTCCTCCCTTGTCTCTGCATCCTCTCCCTTTCCTGATTAGCAACAGTTAGAATCTGCCCTTTGGAACTCAGGGAATGTCATGGAGGCTGAAACCTACTCCCTACAAACAAGAAATGGGGGTGTGGAGGGGGAAACAGAAAGGCTTTCATGGCCAGGAGCCCCACAGGGTCCTGCTCAGTTTCAGTATTGATGATATAAATACTACTTACTTCAGTACTTGATGTGTAATTCATCTGAAACTAAAGCCCTAAATGCATTTATAATAATTCTTACTATTTTCTCTCTATCAAGTGTCCCCAAGACCATTCTTGTGCTTGAAGATTCACTAGAACTCATAGAATTCAGAAAAGCTGTTATGCTCATATTTACAATTTATTACAGTCAAAGGATACAGATTAAACTCAAGGGAAAAGGCACATGAGATGAAGTATAGGAAAAACAAGACACAAGCTTTCAGGTGTCCCTCTCGCAGTGGAGTCATACAAAGAAACACTTAATTCTTCCAGCAACAATGTGTAGCAACACATGAACATATTACCAACCAGGGAAGTTCTCCTGAGCCTTGGACTGTACAGTTTTCACTGGGCATCAGTCATGTAGGCATTTACAGCTTGCATGACAGACCTTAGCTACTCAGACTCTTGCTGCCCGCAGAGCAAAAAGAGGTATTCATCATAAATCACATTGTTAGGATAAACTTACCTGGTCATTCTGGTACATCATGGCCCAAGGCCACAGGCATACAAAAACATTCTTATCAGGCAGAAAAAATATACTAAGAGATCAGAGGTTATCTCCCAGGAGACTGCTAAGAGCCAGTCCTAAAGACAGACATCTATTTGGAATATGCAACCCAGGCCTGCTGAGTCAAATCAGCCCAGCTATTTCTATGTCTTTAGTTCCATTTGGTCATGTGTTTTTCCAACCTTTTATAACTCAGAAGTCATTCTCTGTTTTGATAATATGAAAGCAAAATAGACATAAAGTAGTTCTGTATTCTCTCCCTGATTCTTTAGCATTTTAAGGTTGCACTAGCTCTTCTTGAAATACATCAAAAAATTCCTTTTAATTTAAAATTTAGATTTTGTTGTTATATTGAAACAACATACACAAACATACTAAAAGATACTAAAAACATACTAAAAGTAATTGTCTCTTGATGTTTTGCTATAATGCATACCAGTCTTTTCTGTTTTTCAGAAATACTTCCTTTTTCCTGTGAATTTCCTCCTTCTACTAGTAGATGTATGACTTGTGAAGCATAAATTAGAGACTTTAGATAAATTATGAAAAGGAAATAAAAACTGACAAATAAATAGACATCATGACAACTGAGCACTAGATGACTCAAGAGCCCTGGAATTTGCCTTATAAAAAGATGAAAAAAATCAAGAAGTCTAAAAATTCTTAATAAATTATGTTTAACTAAAAGAAATATATCACTGTATTAGTTATCCATAACTGCATAGCAAGTGACCCCAAAACCTAGCAGCTTAAAACCAAACTTTTATTATCTTAAAGTTTCTGAGATCAGAATGCAGGCACAGTGTAGCTGAGTTTTCTGGCTCAGGGTCTCTCTCTATAAGGCAGCAAACAAGGTGTCACTAGGGTGTGCAGTCATTTCAAGGTGTAACTGAAGGAGGATCCCCTTCCAAGGTCACTCGTGTGATTTTTAGTTGGATTCAGTTCCTGTGGACTGTTGGTTGAAGGTTTCCCTTAGTTTCTTTCTGCCTGGGTCGCTTTATAGGGCAGCTGGAAACTGCCTTTCCTCAGAGGGAGCGAGTGAGAGAACAAAAGAAGATAAACAAGACAGAATACAGAATTTTTTGTAACTTTATTTCTGAAGTGGTGTTCCATCACTATTGTCATAGACGATTAGTTAGAAGCAAATCATGAAGTCCATCTGACACACAAGGGAAGAAGTTTACACAAAAGCATGAACCACGGGAGGTAAGAATTATTGGCAGCCAACTTAGAAGTTCCCTACCATAGTTATTTATATAACAATACTATAAAATACCATATATATTTTTTGAGTAAATGTCAGAGGTTCTCAACTGAAATTTTGCCCTGGATATTTGGCAATATCTGGAACCAGTTTTAATTGTTATGACTGCAGGTAGAAGAGCAATATTGGCATGTAGTAGGTAGAAAACTGGAATGCTGTTAACCATTTAATATTGCACAGAACAGTCCCTTCCAAAACAAAGAATTTTCCAGTTCAGCATGACACTATTGCTGAGGGTGAGAAACCCTGGTAAATATTAGTAAGTATTAACATTTTCTAGATTAGTATAAAACCTGGAATGCTCTTTAGGTAAAATATGCTGATGTCTTAGAAAATAACATATATAATCACTGACTTGGTTTAGTTAACCTGAAATACAAGTGTTATATGAAATAATTATTATAGATCCATCTATACAAAACCAAGTTAGCTCTATTTTACTAAAGATGAAACTGCTTACTAGTCTCTGCCTCACAGATATGTTTAATAATGTTCCCACTATTGAAAACCACTAAAACAGAATTTCTGCAGGAATTAGTGAAATGATCCAGATGATGTGCTAATATTAAATGTGGGACTGTTGAATGAAGTTCTTTTTTCATCTCTAGTACAGATTAGCACTATAACAGAAATGTAGGTATTCTAAAAATCAATGTTTAAATTTATAAGGATTGATTCCTGGAAGTCATCAAACTATGGCCAGTGGGCTAAATCTGGATCACTCTCTGTTTTCATAAATAAAGTTTTATTGGAACACAGCCATGGCCATTTTTTTTTTTTATATTTCTATGACTATTTTTTGAGCTATAATAGCAGATTTAGTTATTTGCAACAGAGACTGTATGGCTGACAAAGCCTTAAATATTTAATTTAATCTGTTCCATTAAAGAAAATGTTTTCCAAGTTATGATCTATTCAATACTAACAGAGCTTCTTTTTATTGGACTTTGGGTATTTATTATTATTTGTTTCTGGTCCCTCTTTTTATGGTGTATTGCAGCATCAAAACTTTAGAAGGAGATGAGACAGAACAGGGGGTAACTTCTAAAATACATAATATTTCTTCATTTTCATATATGCTACATTTATTATGTATTACATTTTATTGGGTAAAATGTATTTTTAGGTACTTTTAGACTGTGAGTTTTCCTATTAAGTCAGTGAAAGTGTTGGTGATTACTCTACAGACAATAAAAGCAATCATTTATTGTAACTTACCTAAAGTTACATAGTAATATGCTGATTCAGCTACAGAAGGTGCTTGTGGGAGTCTGGGTTCTTAGCCATAAAGCAAAAACTGCTTATGTCTGCAGGACAATCACTTACTTTAACACTCCATATTCCAAAACTCCTGAAAATCTAAATTAGATAATTTGTATTCTTAAAGCTCTCTATCTAACTTTTAAATATAATTGAAATTTTAAAAAGTATATTTTAATGCCACATGTTATATTTTGCTTACAAAAATAGATAGATGTTAGGTGTCTTAGTAAAGGCACTTTGAGTTGCAGGTACAGTCAATTCTTCCATCACACTTATTTTTAAACATGTGTGTGTTCCAATGCAATCTATTAGGAAACAATCTGAGAACAATGTAAATTTTGCATTTGCTTGTATGCAATTTTATCTGTAAGAAATACTAGGTGAATACAAAACAACAACCAAAAACATGTACCCAGCTGAACTGAGCCACAAAGGAATATACAAAATGAATACATGGACAGACCTCAAATATCTCTTCTATCAGTTCATTGTTCACTGAATGTCTTATCCTAAAAGATTGTGTTTTGCTATTTTTTTGCATTTGTGGAGACTCGTTCAACATCCCAAACATATCTAAGTGTCCTGATCAGAAAACAAAGAGCAGTACATAAAACAAACAAACAAATAAACAAAACTTTAAGTATTGAAAAGAAGCTTGAAATAAAATGTTTTGAAAGAAATGAGAGAACATGCGATAGCTCTCAAACAACAAGCATTCAGGAATGTAAATTGGGAACCATCAGAGACAGTGCTATGAAAGTAAAAGAAACAACATGATTGGAAAGAATTCAAGCACTGGAAAGTCAGTAAGAACAAGACCTAAAGAAACAGAAGTCATGGAAAGATTGTTGCATTTATACTGAAGCTCAGATATTTAAAAAGTCAGAAAACCTTTTTTCATAATCAATATAAAAAACTATCTATAAACTAAGATTTTAAACAGAAATTTCCAAATCCTGCAGAAGTGGCTCCTATTAGTACTGGTTTGGTGATTCAAAAAATCAATAAAATTTCCAGTTTTCAGCTGTTGAGCAAAGCCATGATTTAAGATCAAAAGCTGCAAAGGAGTTTCCAGAATTTATACAGGAAGTTAATGAAGATGGTTTTTAATCATATAAAATTTTTAATTTTGATTAAACAAGTATCTGCTACAAACACAAGACTTGAAGGACCTATTTCTCACAGGCAAGGGAAAAAAAAGCCTCAGGTTTTAAGGCTGCAAAAGATTACATTTTGTGTAATTTTTCTACCATTGAACAATAACTGACAAGCTTTAATCCATTTTCTGTTCATTTACAGAAAGTCAGTTTTTTTCCCCACAAGATAATTACAGTATCTATTGTGGTATGTATGTTTTCTTAACCATTTAACATGTATAAAACTGGGGTATAATTTTTTAGGTTCCTACTTTTCCTTTGTATGTGCCTTTGATGATTTTTTTGAGGATTTTGCTTCTAACTTCACACTTACCATCAGCTCTCTGTTTTTTATTGCATGAGTTTGCATAGTACAGTTATTTTTAGCAATGCAAGGATTGCATTATAGTGAAGTGACTGTAACAGAACATCATTGAAGTAAAATTATACCAGGAAGAAAGGAATTAAGTGTTTCTCACACAACCAAAAGCAGGAAGTGTAAAAAGCACTCAAGAGGTATTCTAATTGGATTCTAAAAAACTTTGAGAAACCAAGAGAGCTAGTATTCTCATTTCTGCAGGGCCAAATGATCCCTTTTCTCTTCTATCGGCAAGTCTGTTCATTGTTTTGTTTGTGTCTAATTACGTATTGATGAGTTTTCTCTTCCTAACAAGCACATGAAAAGGATGGCTACCCCTTAGCTTCTCAGAGTAGGTAAGCAGAAAAGACTGACTATTGTATAGCCTTATTTCTTCAAATTTTTGTGAGAGATAATTTGATTAACCAATTTTGAACTAGAATATACTCCAAAGTTGTCTAGAGATTTTATTTTTATGCACATTAGCACAACATTGAGTTCATTATTAAATGAGATATTTATAAATGAGTTGTGAAATGTGTTACAAAAGATTGATTTAAGCATTGCAAATGAAAAATATTGCCTGCCATATCAGTAAACAAAGGATGCTGTGGCCATCAAGCCATCACAGTACAACCACCGTAGGATGAGCCCTGAGGGAACTCAGGCTAGAAAGAGGATGCCCATCATTTAGCAATCAGCGCTAGAGCCACTCCCTTGACAGTGCACCCTGAGGAGACTCAGGATGAGAAAGCACAGGATACTGGCCCCAGATAACTGAGGTGCATATCAAAGGAATGATTTCAGTGAGCCCAGACTCTTGCATCTTCCCATACATAGAAAATCGCTAAATTTCTTACCTTGAGATATCTGGTTTTCTTTGATTAACAGTAATTTTTTGATGTCCTGACTACCTGGTCTTTGTTGCAAAAACTCCTCTATATCTTGGCTCCTCCCTTGTCTCTTTGGAGCAGTCTCTCAGAGCTATCTGAGATTCTGTGTCCTTGGCTTAAGTCCTCAGTTTTGTCTACCGAATGAAACATAACTCTCAACTTTTAGGTGGTGCCCTTTTTTCAGTTGACAGCATATGTGAAATTTGAAATATTTTTGTTCTCCAAAGTAATAATGCTAGGAGCAGTGCATGAACTTTTTGTTTTATCTTATTTGTTTTAAATGAGTCTGCCTCTATATTTAACAATTCAGAAAATTTTAACTACAGAGGATCTTGATTATCCAGACAACCATCTAATTCCCAAGACAAGACACTGAGTTCCAGAGAGGTTTTGAACTTCCCAAGATAATGTTTGCTATAGAGTGATGTTGGAGTTTTTGTTCTTGGCAGCTAGGAATCATGTAGAACAATAAAAAGCAAAATGAGGAAAATGCATCCTGATTTTATCTAAATATATTCCTGGCCTAAACATCAACAATCAGTAAAATAAGCATATGTTACTGGCTATTAGAAACAATATCAATAGTTTCTAGTTTCTGCATGGTGAGAATTTTTGAGCAATGAAAACTAGAACCTGGGCTGAAAGAAAAACTTTGGATGTTCAAAGATGACTAAGTAGAGAGAACTCCAAAGAGATTTACCTCTATGTATTTACATTTACATTTACATTTACATTTCAATGGGGGACAAAGGTCAGAACAGTGGGGGTATTCCAACGATTGTAAACCAGAGACAGATGTTTTATCTAAACTACTGAAGAGATTTATTTTCATTCCAAAGGGCAAGAAAAAAGGGAACTTTTAATTTTTACTTTCTATGGGGACTTTGTTTACTTTAGGGAGACTATTCTATTTCTATACCTCTCTCAGAATGGAGGACAGCTGTGCAAGTCATATTATATAAATTCATAGATTCATAATTGTGCGGTTCTTCTCCAGTGGCAGAAGACCTGTGTCTGCAGGCCTAACCATTTGGTTCTCAGCACATCTCAGTGAAGTGGAAAAAATTGAATGTGCAGAAATGATATAGTTATTGCTACAGGTAATAATAATATCCTCTAATCCAGATACCTCATATTTGTATTCAAGAAAATATAAATCAATGTAGATATTAAAAATGTATCATTGGGGAATGGTGGTATAATAAAGCTCTGTTTGTACACTTTCCAGTGAAAACAACCATAACTGGTGAAAGTTATAAAACACAGAAAACCATAAAAGAAATTGAGTGAATTTATTTCCAACAGACACCTTATGAGAAATACATAAAGAAACCCTTCAGACTAAAGCACGTGATATCAGAAAGTAACTAGAATCCATATGAAAGAAAAAGAGATTTGATCATGGTAATTTGATTTGATCAAGGTAATATGATCAAGGTCGAAGATGGAACAGAACTCTATGAAATTAATGTTTCTGCATTTCACTGGAATTAAGTATAAATCTGAAGGAGATTCTGATGTTGAGATATATATGGTAAAACCTAGAGCAACCACTAAGAAAATAACCAAAAGAGTGAAAAATCATTAAAGGAATTAAAAGGCTACACTAGAAAATATTCACTTAATCAAAAAGAAAACAATAAAAAGTGAATAAAGGGAATTCTATATGTTTCAAAGTGCAAACATATAGAAATCAGAAGGTAAAATGTCACACATAAATTACATATATCAATAATAAGATCAAATATGAATGGATTAAAAAATTCAAAAGGCAAAGATTGATAGTCTAAATAAAAACCAAGATCCAACTATATGCTGTCAATAGGGGACATACTTTAAATTCAAATATGTAAAATGCTTGAGATTAAAAGGAGAGAAAAAGATATATCATGCAAACAGCAAGCATAAGACAGAGGGAGTGTCTGTACTAATATTAGGTAAAATAGATTTTAAGACAAAAAATGTTACTACAGATAAGAGGGATGTTTTATAATGATAAAATGACCAATTCATCAAAAAGATATAACAATTATAAACATGTGTGCATTTAACAAGAGAGCTCAAAATACATAAAACAAGAAAATGACAAAATTTGAGGAAGACACACAATTCAACAATAATAGTTGAAAACTTCAATATTCACATTCAGTAATGGATAGAACAACAAAAAGGAAGATTGACAAGGAAATAGTAGACTTGAATAACACTATAATTAAATAAACCTAACTGATATCTATAAAACACTCTCCCCAACAACAGCAGAATAAACATTCTTCTCAAGTGCACAGGAGACACATAGATAATTATCAGACCATAAAATAAGTCTCAATAACTTTAAAGAATTGGTATCATACAAAATATTCTCTCTGACTACAATGGAATGAAGTAAAAAATCACCAGCAGAGAGAAATTTCATATATATTTGGAAATTTAAAACACACTCCTAAATAATCAAAGGATCAAAGGAGAAATCACAAGAGAAAATAAAAAATACTTTAAGATGAATAAAAATGAAAACTACAACATATCAAAACATAGGATGCAACTAAAGCAGTGCTAGTGGGAAATTTAAAGATGTAAATGCTTAGAACTAAAAGATATCAAATATAAAAACTACCTTCCACCTTAAGACACTATAAAAAAGAGAAAACAGAATATAATGTCACCAGAGAAAGGAAATAATAAAGATTAGACTTGAAATTAATGAAACAGTTGATAGAAAAACAATGAAGAAAAAACAATAGAATAAAAATTTGGTTCTTTGAAAAGATCAACAAAATTGACAATTGTTTAGCTAGACAACCAAAAAAAGAAAAAGAGAGGATATTCAAGTCACTAACATCAGGACTGAATGAAGGAACATTACAGGCTTTGAAGAAATTAAAAGGATTATACAGGAATACTATGAACTATATGCCAACAAATTAATTATTTAGATGAAATGGACAAGTTCTGGCAGAGATACAAACTACTGAAACAGACTCAAGAGGAATAGAAAATCTGAATAGAATTATAGCAACTAAAGATATGAAATTCATAATTTAAAAACTTGCCAGTATGAAAGGCCCAGGCTCAGCTGACTTAATTGGTAAGTTCTACCAAGGAGTTAAGGAAAAATTAATATGAATCCTTTATAGTCACATCCAAAACATAGAAGAGGTAACTCTTCACACTTCATTTTATGAGGGCAGCATTACCCTGAAACCAGACAGACAAATACATAACAAGAAAACTATAGACCAATTATTTATTATGAATATAGACAAAAAAGTCCTCAGCAAAATATTAACAAACAAAATCCAGTAACAAAGAAAGGGATTATATAACACAATCAAATAGTATTTATCCCAGGAATATTAGAATTTAATATAAAATCCACTGATGTAATCCACCACATCAATAGAAAAAGGACAAAACTACATGATCATTTCAGTAGACACACAAAAAAACATTTGATTAAATCCAACATCTTTTAATGGAAAAATCATTTTAAAAATTAGAAATGGAGTCTATTTCCACAACTTGATAAAAGAAATCCAAGAAAAACTCATGCTAATTCCATACTTGATGTTGAAAGACTAAATATCTAAGAACAGGAAAAAGACAAGGATGCCTAAGCCCTCACCTGTTTTATTTAACCTTGTACTGGAAGTTCTAACCAGGACAGTGGGGCAATAAAGTGAAATAAAGGCATCCAGGTTGGAAAGAGAGAAGAAAAACTATGTCTATTTGCAGATGACATGGTCTTGTATATAGATAACCCTAAGGAATCTTCTAAAATAAATATTAGAACTAATAAACCAGGTCAGTGAGTTTGAATGCCCAATATCAATATAAAAAAACAGAATTGTATTTCTATAAACTGTGAATGAATAATGTAAAAATGAAATTAAACAATCCCATTTAAAGTAGCATAAAACTAATATACTTAGTGTTTAATACTAAGGTTTTAAACATACCCTGAAAATTATAAAACAGTTTTGAAAGAAATTACAGAAGACCTCAAAGATGGAAAGACCACACATGCTCATGAATAAGAAGAGTTAATACTATTATTTCTCCAAAGAAAACATACAGATGGCCAAAAAGCACATGAAAAGATGTTCAACATCACTAATTATTAGAGAAATGCAAATTAAAACTACAATGAGGTATCACCTCACACCAGTCAGAATGGCCATCATCAAAAAATCTACAAACAATGAATGCTGGAGAGGGTGTGGAGAAAAGGGAACCCTCCTACACTATTGGTAGGAATGTAAATTGGTACAACCACTATGGAGAACAGTATGGCAGTTCCTTAAAAAATTAAAAATAGAATTACCTTTTGACCCAGTAATCTCACTCCTGGGCATATACCCAGAGAAAAACCAAAACACGAAAAGACACAAGCATGCAATGTTCATTGCAGCACTATTTACAATAGCCAGGACATGGAAACAACCTAAATGTCCATCAACAGAGGAACAGATTAAGAAGGTGTGACACATATATACAATGGAATATTACTCAGCCATAAAAAGGAACAAAATAATGCATTTGTAGCAACATGGATGGACCTAAATATTGTCATACTGAGTGAAGTAAGTCAAACACAGAAAGACAAATATCATATGATATCACTTATATGTATAATCTAAAAAAGAAAAAAAAAGTTCAAATGAACTTATTTACAAAACAAGTAGAGTAATAGATGTAGAAAACAAAGTTATGGTCATCAGTGGATGGGGGGATGGGATAAATTGGGAGATTGAGATTGACATATACATACTACTATATATAAAAGAGATAACTAATAAGAACCTGCTGTATAGCACAGGGAACTCTAGTCAATACTCTATAATGGCCTATATGGGGAAAAATCTTAAAAAATAAGTAAATAAATAAAGTGGATCAATGTATATGTATAACTGATTCACTTTGCTGTACACCTGAAACTAACACAATATTGTAAGTCAACTATACTTCAATAAAAATTAAAAACAAACAAACAAAAACAAACAAAGAAAACTAAAAAAGAAAGATGGCAATACTCCCAAATTGATCTACAGATCTATCACAATATCTATGAATATCTCAGCTACCATCTTTGCAGAAATTGATAAGCTGATCCTAAATTTCATATAAAAATGTAGGGAGGGGCTTCCCTGGTGGTGCAGTTGTTGAGAGTCCACCTGCCAATGCAGGGGACACAGGTTCATGCCCCGGTCTGGGAAGATCCCACATGCCGCAGAGCGGCTGGACCCGTGAGCCATGGACACTGAGTCTGCGCGTCCAGAGCCTGTGCTCCGCAACAAGAGATGCCACAAGAGTGAGAGGCCCACATACCACACACACAAAAAAATAATGTAGGGAATCCAGAATAGCCAGAGTCATATTGAAAAATAGCAAAGTTGGTTGTTTCATACTTCCTGATTTTAAAAGATACTACAAAACTATAGCAATAAATATGGTATGGTTCTGATATAAGATAGACACATAGATCCATCAGACTCAATTGAGTATCAAGAAATAAATCCTTGTATTTATGGTCAATTGACTTTTGATAAAGTTTCTAGAACAATCAAATAGAAAAAGACTAGTCCTTACAACCAATGGTGGTAAGACAACTAGATATCCACATGCACAGAATTAACTCGGTCCCCTTCTTCACATCATACACAGAAATTACTCAAAATGGATCATAGACCTAATTGTAAGATTTAAAATTATAAACTCTTATGAGAAAATATGGGAGTAAATGATTACCTTGGGTTAGTCAAAGCTTTTTCAATATGCTACTAAAATCTCAATTAACAAAAGAAAAAATACATAGATTAAACTTTTGTGCTTCAAAGAATACCATCAAGAAAATGAAAACACAACACAGAGAATAGGATAAAATATTTGTAAATCACATATATGATGAGAGACTTGTATTTAGAATATTAAAAAAAACACTTAAATCTAATAAAAATAAGAAATACATTTAAGAAATTAAATTATATCAAAAAATTAAAAATGTACAAAAGATCTGAATAGACACTCTTCCAAAGAACTTATAAAATGTTTAATAAACACATGAAAAGGTGTTCAACATCATTAGTCATTAGAGGAATGCCAGTCAAAACTGTAATATCAGTTCATACACACTAGGATGGCTATAATAATAATATTAATAATAATAAATACACTTCATAGCATTTGTTAGCAAGAAATCAGAGAGAGAGGAGTGGAGAAATTAGAACCCTCATATATTGTTGGTGGGAATATTAAATGGTAAAGCCACCCTGGAAAACAGTTTGGTAGTCTCTTAAAAAGTTAAACATAGGGAATTCCCTGGCGGTCCAGAGGTTAGGACCCTGTGTGCTTTCATTGCCGAGAACCCAGGTTCAATCCCTTATCAAGTAGCTAAGATCGGACAAGCCACAAGGTGAGGCCAAACAAAAAAAAAAAAAAAAAAAATTAAACGTAGAGTTACAATATAAACCACCATGCTCAAGAGAACTGAACCCAAATATCTACACAAAAAGTTGTACATGAGTCTTCATTGCAGAATTCTTCAAAATAGCCAAATAGTGGAAGCAACCCACATGACCATGGGTAAATAAAATGTTATCTATCCATACAATGGTATTTTATTCAGTCAAACAAATAAGTGAAACACCTACACATACTATAACATGGATGAATCATGAAAATATTATGCTAAGTGAAAAAAGGCAGTCTCAAAACACAACATATTGTACGTTTCCACTTAATATATTATTTAACATCTTTATTGGAGTATAATTGCTTTACAATGGTGTGTTAGTTTCTGCTTTATAACAAAGTAAATCAGTTATACATATACATATATCCCCATAAACCCACCCTCTTGCGTCTCCCTCCCCCCCTCACTATCCCACCCATCTAGGTGTTCAAAAACCAGTGAGCTGATTTTTGTGCTATGCGGCTGCTTCTCACTGGCTATCGGTTTTACATTTGGTAAGGTATATATGTACATGCCACTCTCTCACTTTGCCCCAGCTTACCCTTCCCACTCCCCATGTCCTCAAGTCCATTCTCTAGTAAGTCTGCATCTTTATTCCCATCCTGCCCATAGGTTCTTCATAACCATTTTTTTTCCTTAGATTCCATATGTATGTGTTAGCATATGGTATTTGTCTTTCTCTTTCTGACTTACTTCACTCTGTATGACAGACTCTAGGTCCATCCACCTCACTACAAATAACTCAATTTCCTTTCTTTTTATGATTGAGTAATATTCCATTGTATATATGTGCCACATCTTCTTTACCCATTCATCTGTTGATGGACAATTAGGTTGCCTCCATGTCCTGGCTATTGTAAATAGAGCTGCAATGAACATTGTGGTACATGAACCTTTTTGAATTATGGTTTTCTCAGGGTATATGCCCAGTAGTGGGATTTCTGGGTCATGTGGTAATTCTAATTTAGCTTTTAAGGAACTTACATACTGTTTTCCATAGTCACTGTATCAATTTACATTCCCACCAACAGTGCAAGAGGGTTCCCTTTTCTCCACAACCTCTCCAGCATTTATTGTTTGTAGACTTTTTGAGGATGGCCATTCTGCCTAGTGTGAGGTGATACCTCATTGTAGTTTTGATTTGCATTTCTCTAATGATTAGCCATGTTGAGCATTCTTTCATGTGTTTGTTGGACATCTGTATATCTTCTTTGAAAAAATGTCTATTTGGTCTTCTGCTCACTTTTGGATTAGCTTGTTTGTTTTTGTGATATTGAGCTGCATTAGCTGTTTGTAAATTTTGAAGAATAATTCTTTGTCAGTTGCTTTATTTGCAAATATTTTCTCCCATTCTGAGGGTTCTCTCTTCATCTTGTTTATGGTTTCCTTTGCTGTGCAAAAGATTTTAAGTTTCATTAGGTCCCATTTGTTTATTTTTGTTTTTCTTTCCATTTCTCTAGGAGGTGGGTCAAAGAGGATTTTGCTGTGATGTATGTCATAGAGTGTTCTGCCTTTTTCCTCTAAGAGTTTTAGAGTGTCTGGCATTACATTTAGGTCTTTAATCCATTTTGAGTTTATTTTTGTGTATGGTATTAGGGAGTGTTCTAATTTCACTCTTTTACATGTACCTGTCCAGTTTTCCCAGCACCACTTATTGAAGAGGATGTCTTTTCTCCATTGTATAATCTTGCCTCATTTATCAAAAATAGGGTGACCATATGTGCGTGGGTTTATCTCTTGGCTTTCTACCCTCTTCCATTGATCTGTATTTCTGTTTTTGTGCCAGTACATTACTGTCTTGATTACCGTAGCTTTGTAGGATAGTCTAAAGTCAGAGACCCTGATTCCTCTAGCTCCATTTTTCTTTCTAAAGATTGCTTTGGTTATTCGGGATCTTTTTATTTCCATACAAATTGTGAAATTTTTTGTTCTAGCTCTGTGAAAAATGCCAGTGGTAGTTTAATAGGGATTATATTGAATCTGTAGATTGTTTTGAGTAGTATAGTCATTTTCACAATGTTGATTCTTCCAATCCAAGAACATGGTGTATCTCTCCATCTGTTCATATCATATTTAATTTCTTTCAACAGTGTCTTATATTTTTCTGCATGCAGGTCTTTTGTCTCCTTAGGTAGGTTTATTCCTAGGTATTTTATTCTTTTTGCTGCAGTGGTAAATGGGAATATTTCCTTAATTTCTCTTTCAGTTTTTTCATCATTAGTGTATAGGAATGCAAGAGATTTCTGTGCCTTAATTTTGTATCTTGCTACTTTACCAAATTCATTGATTACTTCTAGTAGTTTTATGGTGGCATCTTTAGGATTCTCTATGTATAGTGTCATTTCATCTGCAAACAGTGACAGCTTTATTTCTTATTTTCCAATTTGTATTATTTTATTTCTTTTTCATCTCTGACTGCTGTGGCTAAAACTTCCAAAGCTATGTTGAAGAATAGCAGTGAGAGTGGGCAACCTTTTCGTGTTCCTGATCTTAGTGGAAATGGTTTCAGTTTTTCCCTATTGAGGACAATGTTGTCTGTGGGTTTGTCATATATGGCCTTTATTATGTTGAGGTAGGTTCCCTCTATGCCTACTTTCTGGAGGGTTTTTATCATATGTGCGTGTTGAATTTTGTCAAAAGCTTTTTCTGCATCTATTGAGGTGATCATATGGTTTTTATTCTTCAATTTGTTAATATGGTGTATCATATTGGTTTGAGTATATTGAAGAATACTTGCATTGCTGAGATAAACCCCACTTGATCATGGTGTATTATCCTTTTAATGTGCTGTTGGATTCTGTTTGCTAGTATTTTGTTGAGGATTTTTGCATCTATGCTCATCAGTGATATTGGCCTGGAGTTTCCTTTCTTTGTGACACCTTAGTCTGGGTGTATCAGGGTGACGGTAGCCTTGCAGAATGAGTTTGGAAATGTTCTTCTCTCTGCTACATTTTGAAAGAGTTTGAGAAGGATAGGTGTTAGCTCTTCTTTAAATGTTTGATAGAATTTGTCTGTGAAGCCATCTGGTCCTGGGCTTTTTTTGTTGGAAGATTTTTAATCACAGTTTCAATTTCATTACTTGTGATTGTTCTGTTTATATTTTCTATTGTTTCCTGGTTCAATCTCAGAAGGTTGTGCTTTTCTAAGAATTTGTCCATTTCTTCCCTGGTTGTCCATTTTATTGGCATAGAGTTGCTTGTAGTCATCTCTCATGATCCTTTGTATTTCTGCAGTGTCAGTTGTTACTTCTCCTTTTTCATTTCTAATTCTATTGATTGGAGTCTTCTCCCTTTTTTCTTTGATGAGTCTGGCTAATAGTTTATAAATTTTGTTTATCTTCTCAGAGAACCATTTTTTTAATTTTATTGATCTTTGTTATGGCTTCCTTCATTTCTTTTTCAGCTATTTCTAGTCTGACTTTTATGGTTACTTTCCTCCTGCTAACTTTGGGTTTTTTTGTGTACTTCTCTCTCTAATTGCTTTAGGTATAAGTTTAGGTTGTTTATTTGAGATGTTTCTTGTTTCTTAAGGTAGGATTGTATTGCTTTAAACTTCCCTCTTAGAACTGCTTTTGCTGCATCCCATAGGTTTTGGGTCATTGTGTTTTCATTGTCATTTGTTTCTAGGTATTTTTTGATTTCCTCTTTGATTTCTTCACTGATCACTTGGTTATTAAGTAGTGTATTGTTTAGCTTCCATGTATTTGTATTTTTTACAGATATTTTCCTGTAATTCATATCTAGTCTCATAACACTGTGGTCAGAAAAGATACTTATTATGATTTCAATTTTATTAAATATACCAAGGCTTGATTTGTGATGCAAGATATGATGTGTCCTGGTGAATGTGCCATGAGCACTGGAAAAGAAATTGTATTCTATTGTTTTGGATGTAATGTCCTGTAAATATCAATTAATCCATCTTGGCTAATGTATCATTTAAAGCTCGTGTTTCCTTATTTATATTTATTTTGGATGATCTGTCTAATGGTGAAAGTGAGGTGTTAAAGTCCCCTACTACGATCGTGTTACTGTCATTTTCCTGTTTTTTGGCTGTTAGTGTTTGCCTTATGTATTGAGGTGCTCCTATGTTGGGTGCATAAATATTTACAATGGTTATATCTTCCTCTTGGATTGATCCCTTGGTCATTATGTAGTGTCCTTCTTTGTCTCTTGTAATAGTTTTTATTTTAAAGTCTATTTTTTTCTGATATGAGAATGCCTACTCCAGCTTTCTTTTGATTTCCATTGGCATGGAATATCTTTTTCCATCCCATGACTTTCAGTCTATGTGTCCCTAGGTCTGAAGTTGGTCTCTTGTAGAGAGCGTATATACAGGTCTTAGTTTTCTATCCATTCAGCCAGTCTATGTCATTTTTCTGGAGCATTTAATCTATTTACATTTAAGGTAGTTATCAATATGTATGTTCCTATTCCCATTTTCTTAATTGTGTTGGTTTTGTTATTGTAGGTCTTTTCCTTCTCTAGTGTTTCTTGCATAGAGAAGTTCCTTTACCATTTGTTGGAAAGCTGGTTTGGTGGTGCTGAATTCTCTTAGCTTTTGCTTGTCTGTAAGGGTATTATTTCATCCATCAAATCTGAATGAGAGGGAGTAAGGGAAGATGGCGGAAGAGTAAGACGCGGAGATCACCTTCCTCTCCACAGATACACCAGAAATACATCTACACGTGGAACAACTCCTGCAGAACACCTACTGAAGGCTGGCAGAAGACCTCAGACCTCCCAAAAGGCAAGAAACTCCCCACGTACCTGGGTAGGGCAAAAGGAAAAAAGAATAAACAGAGACAAAAGAATAGGGACGGGACCTGCACCAGTGGGAGGGAGCTGTGAAGGAGGAAAAGTTTCCACACACTAGGAAGCCCCTTCGCGGGCGGAGACGGCGGGAGGCGGAGGGGGGAGCTTCGAAGCCGCGGAGGAGTGCACAGCAACGGGTGCGGAGGGCAAAGCGGGGAGATTCCCGCACAGAGGATCGGTGCCGACCGGCACTCACCAGCCCGAGAGGCTTGTCTGCTCACCCGCCGGGACGGGCGGGGCTGCGAGCTGAGGCTCTGAGGCTAGGGTTTCGGTTTCGGACGGAGCGCAGGGAGAGGACTGGGGTTGGCGGCTTGAACATAGCCTGAAGGGGTTAGTGCACCACAGCTAGCCGGGAGGGAGTCCGGGGAAAAGCCTGCACCTGCCGAAGAGGCAAGAGACTTTTTCTTCCCTCTTTGTTTCCTGGTGCGTGAGGAGAGGGGTTTAAGAACGCTGCTTAAAGGAACTCCAGAGACGGGCGCGAGCCGCGGCCAAAAGCGCGAACCCCAGAGACGGGCGAGAGCCGCGGCTGAAAGCGCGGACCCCAGAGACGGGCGCGAGCCGCGGCTGAAAGCGCGGACCCCAGAGACGGGCGCGAGCCGCGGCTGAGGGCGCGGACCCCAGAGACGGGCGCGAGCCGCGGCTGAGGGCGCTGACTCCAGAGACGGGCGCAAGCCGCGGCTGGAGGCGCGGACCCCAAGGCGGGCGGGAGACGTTGGGGCTGCTGCTGCCGCCACCAAGGGGCCTGTGTGCGAGCGCAGGTCGCTCTCCACTCCCCTCTTCCGCGGAGCCTGTGCAGCCCGCCACTGCCGGGTTCCCGGGATCCGGGGACGACTTCCCCGGGAGAGCGCACGGCGGGCCTCGGGCTGGTGGCCGGACTTTGCCGCCGCAGGCCCGCCCCGCATTCCGTGCCCCTCCCTCCCCGCCGCCGGCCTCCGTACGCCAGAACCCCCGAATCAGCGGCTCCTTTAACCCCGTCCTGTCTGAGCAAAAAACAGACGCCCTCCAGCGACCTACACGCAGAGGAAGGGCCAAATCCAAAGCTGAGCCCCTGTGAGCTGTGAGAACAAAGAAGAGAAAGGGAAATCTCTCCCAGCAGCCTCAGAAGCAGCGGATTAAAGCTCCACAATCAACTTGATGTACCCTGCATCTGTGGAATACATGAATAGACAGCCAATCATCCCAAATTAAGGAGGTGGACTTTGGGAGCAAGATCTATGATTTTTCTCCCTATTCCTCTTTTTGTGAATGTGTATGTGTATGCTTCTGTGTGAGATCTTGTCTGTATAGTCTTGCTTCCACCATTTGTCCTAGGTTCTATCCGTCCATGGTTTTTTCTTAAAATTTTTTTTCTTAATAATCAATTTAATTTTAAGAACGTTATTATACTTTACCTTCGTCCTTTCTTTCTTTCCTTCCTTCCTTCCCTCCTTTAGACAACGAATCATCCCAAATTGAGGAGGTGGTCTCTGACAGCAAGATTTATGATTTTTCCCCCTTTACCTCTTTTTGTGAGGGTGTATGTGTACGCTTCTGTGTAAGACTTTGTATAGCTTTGCTTCCAACATTTGTCCTAAGGTTCTATCCGTCCCTTTTTTTTTTTTTTTTCTAATTAAGAATTTTTTTAATTCAATAACTTTATTATACTCTATTTTATTTTTACTGTATCTTCTTTCTGTTTTCCCTTCTTTCCCTCCTTCCTTCCTTCCTCCCTCCCTCCTTTCGTTCCTTCTTGCCTTCTTTCCTTCCTTGCTTCTTTCTTTCTTCCTTCCTTCCTTCCTTCCTTCCCTCCTTCCTTCCCTCCTTTAGACAACGAATCATCCCAAATTGAGGAGGTGGTCTCTGACAGCAAGATTTATGATTTTTCCCCCTTTACCTCTTTTTGTGAGGGTGTATGTGTACGCTTCTGTGTAAGACTTTGTCTGTACAGCTTTGCTTCCAACATTTGTCCTAAGGTTCTATCCGTCATTTTTTTTTTTCTAATTAAGAATTTTTTAATTCAATAACTTTATTATACTTTATTTTATTTTTACTGTATCTTTTTTCTTTTTGTTTTTCCTTCTTTCCCTCCTTCCTTCCTCCCTCCCTCCCTCCCTCCTTTCGTTCCTTCTTGCCTTTTTTCCTTCTTTGCTTCTTTCTTTCTTTCTTCCTTCCTTCCTTCCTTCCTTCCCTCCTTCCTTCCCTCCTTTCCTTCTTTCTTTCCTCATACGTCTACTAATTCCCTCTACTTTTTCTCCCTTTTATTCTGAGCCGTGTGGATGAAAGGCTCTTGGTGCTCCAGCCAGGAGGCAGGGCTCTGCCTCTGAGGTAGGAGAGCCAACTTCAAGACACTGGTTCACAAGAGACCTCCCAGCTCCAGATAATATCAAACGGCGAAAATCTCCCAGAGACCCCCATCTTAACACCAGCACCCAGCTTCACTCAACGACCAGCAAGCCACAGTGCTGGACAACCTGTGCCAAACAACTAGCAAAACAGGAACACAACCCCACCCATTAGCAGAGAGGCTGCCTAAAATCATAATAAGGCCACAGACACCCCAAAACACACCACCAGACGTGAACCTGCCCACTAGAGAGACAAGATCCAGCCTCTTCCACCACAACACAGGCACTAGTCCCCTCCACCAGGAAGCCTACACAACCCACTGAACCAACCTTAGCCACTGGAGACAGACATCAAAAACAGGAGGAACTACGAACCTGCAGCCTGCAAAAAGGAGACCCCAAACACAGTAAGATAAGCAAAATGAGAAAACAGAAAAACACACAGCAGATAAAGGAGCAAGATAAAAATGCACCAGACCTAACAAATGAAGAGGAAATAGGCAGTCTACCTGAAAAAGAATTCAGAATAATGATAGTAAGGTTGATCCGAAATCTTGGAGATAGAATGGACAATAGAATGGACAAAATGCAAGAATCAGTTAACAAGGACCTAGAAGAACTAAAGATGAAACAAGCAACGATGAACAACACAATAAATGAAATTAAAAATACTCTAGATGGGATCAATAGCAGAATAACTGAGGCAGAAGAACGGATAAGTGACCTGGAAGATAAAATAGTGGAAATAACTACTGCAGAGCAGAATAAAGAAAAAAGAATGAAAAGAACTGAGGACAGTCTCAGAGACCTCTGGGACAACATTAAACGCACCAACATTCGAATTATAGGGGTTCCAGAAGAAGAAGAGAAAAAGAAAGGGACTGAGAAAATATTTGAAGAGATTATAGTTGAAAACTTCCCTAATATGGGAAAGGAAATAGTTAACCAAGTCCAGGAAGCACAGAGAGTCCCATACAGGATAAATACAAGGAGAAATACGCCAAGACACATATTAATCAAACTGTCAAAAATTAAATACAAAGAAAGCATATTAAAAGCAGCAAGGGAAAAACAACAAATAACACATAAGGGAATCCCCATAAGGTTAACAGCTGATCTTTCAGCAGAAACCCTACAAGCCAGAAGGGAGTGGCAGGACATACTGAAAGTGATGAAGGAGAAAAACCTGCAACCAAGACTACTCTACCCAGCAAGGATCTCATTCAGATTTGATGGAGAAATTAAAACCTTTACAGACAAGCAAAAGCTGAGAGAGTTCAGCACCACCAAACCAGCTTTACAACAAATGCTAAAGGATCTTCTCTAGGCAAGAAACACAAGAGAAGGAAAAGACCTATAATAACGAACCCAAAACAATATAGAAAATGGGAATAGGAACATACATATCGATAATTACCTTAAATGTAAATGGACTAAATGCTCCCACCAAAAGACACAGACTAGCTGAATGGATACAAAAACAAGACCCTTACATATGCTGTCTACAAGAGACCCACTTCAGACCTAGAGACACATACAGACTAAAAGTAAGGGGATGGAAAAAGATATTCCATGCAAATGGAAACCAAAAGAAAGCTGGAGTAGCAATTCTCATATCAGACAAAATAGACTTTAAAATAAGGACTATTAAAAGAGACAAAGAAGGACACTACATAATGATCAAGGGATCGATCCAAGAAGAAGATATAACAATTGTAAATATTTATGCACCCAACATAGGAGCACCTCAATACATAAGGCAAATACTAACAGCCATAAAAGGGGAAATTGACAGTAACACATTCATAGTAGGGGACTTAAACACCCCACTTTCACCCATGGACAGATCATCCAAAATGAAAATAAATAAGGAAACACAAGCTTTAAATGATACATTAAACAAGATGGACTTAATTGATATTTATAGGACACTCCATCCAAAAACAACAGAATACACATTTTTCTCAAGTGCTCACAGAACATTCTCCAGGATAGATCATATCTTGGGTCACAAATCAAGCCTTGGCAAATTTAAGAAAATTGAAATTGTATCAAGTATCTTTTCTGACCACAACGCCATGAGACTAGATATCAATTACAGGAAAAGATCTGTAAAAAATACAAACACATGGAGGCTAAACAATACACTACTTAATAATGAAGTGATCACTGAAGAAATCAAAGAGGAAATCAAAAAATACCTAGAAACAAATGACAATGGAGACACAACGACCCAAAACCTGTGGGATGCAGCAAAAGCAGTTCTAAGGGGGAAGTTTATAGCAATACAAGCCCACCTTAAGAAGCAGGAAACATCTAGAATAAACAACCTAACCTTGCACCTCAAGCAATTAGAGAAAGAAGAACAAAAAAACCCCAAAGCTAGCAGAAGGAAAGAAATCATAAAAATCAGATCAGAAATAAATGAAAAAGAAATGAAGGAAACAATAGCAAAGATCAATGAAACTAAAAGCTGGTTCTTTGAGAAGATAAACAAAATAGATAAACCACTAGCCAGACTTATCAAGAAAAAAAGGGAGAAGACTCAAATCTATAGAATTAGAAATGAAAAAGGAGAGGTAACAACTGACACTGCAGAAATAAAAGAGATCATGAGAGATTACTACAAGCAACTCTATGCCAATAAAATGGACAATCTGGAAGAAATGGACAAATTCTTAGAAATGCACAACCTGCCAAGACTGAATCAGGAAGAAATAGAAAATATGAACAGACCAATCACAAGCACTGAAATTGAAACTGTGATTAAAAATCTTCCAACAAAGAAAAGCCCAGGACCAGATGGCTTCACAGGCGAATTCTATCAAACATTTAGAGAAGAGCTAACACCTATCCTTCTCAAACTCTTCCAAAATATAGCAGAGGGAGGAACACTCCCAAACTCATTCTACGAGGCCACCATCACCTTGATACCAAAACCAGGCAAGGATGTCACAAAGAAAGAAAACTACAGACCAATATCACTGATGAACATAGATGCAAAAATCCTCAACAAAATACTAGCAAACAGAATCCAACAGCACATTAAAAGGATCATACACCAAGATCAAGTGGGGTTTGTTCCAGGAATGCAAGGATTCTTCAATATACGCAAATCTATCAATGTGATAAACCATATTAACAAACTGAAGGAGAAAAAACCATATGATCATCTCAATAGATGCAGAGAAAGCTTTTGACAAAATTCAACACCCATTTATGATAAAAACCCTGCAGAAAGTAGGCATAGAGGGAACTTTCCTCAACATAATAAAGGCCATATACGACAAGCCCACAGCAAACATCATCCTCAATGGTGAAAAACTGAAAGCATTTCCACTAAGATCAGGAACAAGACAAGGGTGCCCACTCTCACCACTCTTATTCAACATAGTTTTGGAAGTTTTAGCCACAGCAATCAGAGAAGAGAAGGAAATAAAAGGAATCCAAATCGGAAAAGAAGAAGTAAAGCTGTCACTGTTTGCAGATGACATGATCCTATACATAGAGAATCCTAAAGATGCTACCAGAAAACTACTAGAGCTAATCAATGAATTTGGTAAAGTAGCAGAATACAAAATTAATGCACAGAAATCTCTGGCATTCCTATATACTAATGATGAAAAATCTGAAAGTGAAATCAAGAAAACACTCCCATTTACCATTGCAACAAAAAGAATAAAATATCTAGGAATAAACCTACCTAAGGAGACAAAAGACCTGTATGCAGAAAACTATAAGACACTGATGAAAGAAATTAAAGATGATACAAATAGATGGAGACATATACCATGTTCTTGGATTGGAAGAATCAACATTGTGAAAATGACTCTACTACCCAAAGCAATCTATAGATTCAATGCAATCCCTATCAAACTACCATTGGCATTTTTCACAGAACTAGAACAAAAAATTTCGCAATTTGTATGGAAACACAAAAGACCCCGAATAGCCAAAGCAATCTTGAGAACAAAAAAAGGAACTGGAGGAATCAGGCTCCCTGACTTCAGACTATACTACAAAGCTACAGTTATCAAGACGGTGTGGTACTGGCACAAAAACAGAAAGATAGATCAATGGAACAGGATAGAAAGCCCAGAGATAAACCCATGCACATATGGACACCTTATCTTTGATAAAGGTGGCAGGAATGTACAGTGGAAAAAGGACAGCCTCTTCAATAAATGGTGCTGGGAAAACTGGACAGGTACATGTAAAAGAATGAAATTAGAACACTCCCTAACACCATACACAAAAATAAGCTCAAAATGGATTAAAGACCTAAATATAAGGCCAGAAACTATCAAACTATTAGAGGAAAACATAGGCAGAACACTCTATGACATAAATCACAGCAAGATTCTTTCTGACCCACCCCCTAGAGTAATGGAAATAAAAACAAAAATAAACAAATGGGACCTAATGAAACTTCAAAGCTTTTGCACAGCAAAGGAAACCATAAACAAGACCAAAAGACAACCCTCAGAATGGGAGAAAATTTTTGCAAATGAAGCAACTGACAAAGGATTAATCTCCAAAATTTACAAGCAGCTCATGCAGCTCAACAACAAAAAAACAAACAACCCAATCCAAAAATGGGCAGAAGACCTAAATAGACATTTCTCCAAAGAAGATATACAGACTGCCAACAAACACATGAAAGAATGCTCAACATCATTAATCATTAGAGAAATGCAAATCAAAACTACAATGAGATATCATCTCACACCAGTCAGAATGGCCATCATCAATAAATCTAGAAACAATAAATGCTGGAGAGGGTGTGGAGAAAAGGGAACCCTCTTGCACTGCTGGTGGGAATGTGAATTGGTTCAGCCACTATGGAGAACAGTATGGAGGTTCCTTAAAAAACTACAAATAGAACTACCATATGACCCAGCAATCCCACTACTGGGCATATACCCTGAGAAAACCGAAATTCAAAAAGAGTCATGTACCAAAATGTTCATCGCAGCTCTATTTACAATAGCCCGGAGATGGAAACAACCTAAGTGCCCATCATCGGATGAATGGATAAAGAAGATGTGGCACATATATACAATGGAATATTACTCAGCCATAAAAAGAAACGAAATTGAGCTATTTGTAATGAGGTGGATAGACCTAGAGTCTGTCATACACAGTGAAGTAAGTCAGAAAGAAAAAGACAAATACAGTATGCTAACACATATATATGGAATTTAAGAAAAAAAAAAATGTCATGAAGAACCTAGGGGTAAGGCAGGAATAGAGACGCAGACCTCCTAGAGAACGGACTTGAGGTTATGGGGAGGGGGAAGGGTGAGCTGTGACGGGGCGAGAGAGAGTCATGGACATATACACACTAACAAACGTAGTAAGGTAGATAGCTAGTGGGAAGCAGCCGCATGGCACAGGGATATTGGCTCGGTGCTCTGTGACAGCCTGGAGGGGTGGGATAGGGAGGGTGGGAGGGAGGGAGACGCAAGAGGGAAGAGATATGGGAACATATGTATATGTATAACTGATTCACTTTGTTATAAAGCAGAAACTAACACACCATTGTAAAGTAATTATACCCCAATAAAGATGTTAAAAAAAAAAAAAAAAAAAAAAGAACGTGATTATTTCATGGGGTTGAAAATGGACGGCTGTCCTTACTTATTATTTTTCTTTGCTTCCTGAATATACTTATCACGTACAGACAGCTGTGGCAATACACAGGGTGGAGAAGAGGAGAAAACTCAACATGTACGCCTGTTTGCTTCTGTCATTAAGTTGATGTGGGAGTGTTGGGAGTATAGTCTCTCGATTGCACAGATTTTTTCATTAGTTCCTGTTCTAAACCACAGAAAGCTTATGTAAAGAAAGCTTGACAAAGACCATGTTTTGCAATTGACACTCATTGGGTATGGATAAATCTATGGCAGGAGTGGAAAAAGAGATAAGCAACCAATTACCACTGTCATTCCAAGGATATGAAATTGGCTCTAGTTTAGGCCTGAAGCCACTGTTAAAAATATGTGCATGTGTGAAAAATTAAAGGAACGTTGTTGAGATGATTAACAAATGAAATAAAATGAAAAGAAACTCTAAAAGCTGTTTCATTAAAGCCCATAGAAGCAATATAAATATTTTACCCAATAATGTCAATGCTAGAGCAAATTGCCTACGCTTGAAAGCAAAACTGGGGTGGAGGAGGGAAATAAAAAGGTAAAAAAAAATGCTGCAAAAAATTGTCTTAATCTCTCTGGCATAATTTTTGTCAAAACTTCTCCTTTACAAATAAAAGAAAACCAAACCAAAAAAAAAAAAAAAAAAAAAAAATCTGAATGAGATCCTAGCTGGGTAGAGTAATCTTGGTTGCAGGTTTTTCCCTTTCATCCTTTAAATATGTCCTGTTACTCCCTTCTGGCTTGTAGAGTTTCTGCTGAAACATTAGCTGTTAATTTATGGGGATTCCCTTGTATGTCATTTGTTGTTTTTTCCTTGCTGCCCTTCATATTTTTTCTTTGTATTTAATTTTTGATAGTTTGATTAATATGTGTCTTGGCGTTTTTCTCCTTGGTTTTATCTTTATGGGACTCTCTGTGCTTCCTGGACTTGATTAACTATTTCCTTTCCCATATTAGGGAAGTTTTCAACTATAATCTCTTCTAATATTTTCTCAGTCCCTTTCTTTTCCTCTTGTGTTCAGTTCAAACTTTGGTGCATTTAATGTTGTCCCAGAGGTCTCTGAGACTGCCCTCAATTCTTTTCATCATTTTTTCCTTTTTCTGCTCTGCAGTATCTATTTCCACTATTTTATCTTGCAGGTCACTTCTCCATTTTTCTGCCTCAGTTATTCTGCTATTGATTCCTTTTAGAGAATTTTTAATTTTATTTATTGTGCAGTTCATCATTGTTTGTTCGCTCTTTAGTTCTTAGGTCCTTGTTAAAAGTTTCTTTTATTTTCTCCATTCTATTTCCAAGATTTTGGGTCATCTTTACTATTTTTATCCTGAATACTTTTTCAGGTAGACTGCCTATTTCCTCTTTATTTGTTTGGTCTGGTGGGTTTTTACCTTGCTCGTCAACTGCTGTGTGTTTCTCTGTCTTCTCATTTTGCTTAGCTTACTGTATTTGGGGTCTCCTTTGCACAGGCTACAGGTTTGAAGTTCCCATTGTTTTTGGTGTCTGCCCCCAGTGGCTAAGGTTGTTTCAGTGGGTTGTGTAGGCTTCCTGGTGGAGGAGACTAGTACCTGTGTTCTGGTGGATGAGGCTGGATCTTGTCTTTTTGTTGGGTAGGTCCACATCTGGTGGTGTGTTTTGGGGTGTCTGTGGCCTTATTATGATTTTGGGCAGCCTCTCTGCTAATGGGTGGGTTTGTCTTCTTGTCTTGCTTGTTGTTCGGCATAGGGTGTCCAGCAGTGTTGCTTGCTGGTCATTGAGTGGAGCTGGGTCTTGGCATTGAGTTGGAGATCTCTGGGAGATTTTTGTTGAGAGACCTCCCATATTGCTGGGAGGTCTCTGGTGCACCAATGTCCTGAACTTGGCTCTCCCACATAAAAGCCACAGCCCTGACACCCGACTGGAGCACGAAGACCCTGTCATCCACACAGCTCAGAATAAAAGTGAAAAAGAAAGAAAGAAAGAAAGAAAGAAAGAAAGAAAGAAAGAAAGAAAGAAAGAAAGAAAGAAAGAAAGAAAGAAAGAAAGAAAGAAAGAAAGAAAGAAAGAAAGAAAGAAAGAAAGAAAGAAAGAAAGAAAGAAAGAAAGAAAGAAAGAAAGAAAGAAAGAAGGAAGAAAGAAAGAAAGAAAATAAAGTTATTAAAATAAAAAATAATTATTAAAAAAATTTTAATGTAATTAAAAAAGAAGAAAGAAAGAAGAGAGCAACCAAACCAAAAAACAAATGCACCAAGGTTGCAGCTCAATATTAAAAAAAAAAACAAAACAACTAAATTCCAAAATGGGCAGAAGACCTAAATAGATATTTCTCCAAAGAAGATATACAGATTGCCAACAAACACACAAAAGGATATTCAACATCATCAATCATTAGAGAAATGCAAATCAAAACTACAATAAGATATTATCTCACACCAGTCAGAATGACCATCATCAAAAAATCTACAAACAATAAATCCTGGAGAGGGTGTGGAGGAAAGGGAACCCTCTTGCATTGTTGGTGAGAATGTAAATTGATACAGCTTCTATGGAAAATTGTATGTAAGTTCCTTAAAAGCTAAAAATAGAACTACCATGTGACCCAGCAATCCCACTACTGGGCATATACCCTAAGAAAACCACAATTCAAAAAGGGTCATATTCTACAATGTTCATTGCAGTTCTATTTACAATAGTCAGGACATGGAAGCAACCTAATTGTCCATCGACAGATGAATGGATAAAGAAGATGTGGCACATACATACAATGGAATGTTAGTCAGCTATAAAAAGAAAGGAAATTGAGTTATTTGTAGTGAGGTGGATGGACCTAGAGTCTGTCATACAGAGTGAAGTAAGTCAGAAAGAGAAAAACAAATATCATATGCTAACACATATATATGGAATCTTAAAAAAAAAATGGTTATGAAGAACCTAGGTGCAGTACGTGAATAAAGATGCAGCCCTACTAGAGAATGGATTTGAGATGGGGGAGTGGAATGGTAAGCTGGGAGAAAGTGAGAAAGTAGCATGGGCATATATACACTACCAAATGTAAAACCAATAGCTAGTGGGTAGCAGCTGCATAGCACAAGGAGATAAGCTCAGTGCTTTTTTTCCCACCTAGAGTTGTGGAATATGGAGGGTAGGAAGGAGGGAGACTCAAGAGGGAAGAGATATGGAGATATATGTATATGTATGGCTGATTCACTTTGTTATAAAGCAGAAACTAACACACCAGTGTAAAGCAATTATACTGCAATAAAGATGAAAAGAAAAAATCCACATATAACAAGAACTAAAAAGTATACTAAAAAAACAAAAAGAAACAACAAAAAACAAAAAGAAGAGACAGACAGAACCCTAGGACAAATAGTAAAAACAAAGCTATACAGAAAATATCGCACACAGAGGCATATACACACTCAGAAAAAGAGAAAAAGGAAAAAATATATATATTGCTGCTCGAATGTCCATGGCCTCAATTTGGGATGATTCATTGTCTATTCATGTATTCCACAGGTGCAGGGTGCATCAAGTTTATTGTGGAAATTTAATCCGCTGCTCCTGAGGCTGCTGGGAGAAATTTCCCTTTCTCTTCTTTGTTCGCACAGCTCCTGTGGTTCAGCTTTGGATCTGGTCCCCGGCTCTGCATATGGATCGCCTGAGGGCATCTCTTCCCTGCCCAGATAGGATGGGGTTAAAGGAGCAGCTGATTAGGGGGCTGTGGCTCACTCAGGCCCGGGGGAGGGAGGGGTACGGGTGCAGGGTGAGCCTGCGGCGGCAGAGACCAGCGTGTCGTTGCACCAGCATGAGGTGCGCCATGTGTTCTCCCGGGGAATTGGTCCCTGGATCATGGGACCCTGGCAGTTGCGGGTTGCACAAGCTCCCAGGAGGGGAAGTTTGGATAGTGACCTGTGCTTGCACACAGGCTTCTTGTTGGCGGCAGCAGCAGCCTTAGCATCTCATGCCCGTCTCTGGTGTCCGCGCTGATAGCCACGGCTTGTACCCGTTTCTGGAGCTCATTTAGTTGGTGCTCTGAATCCCCTCTCCTCGAGCACCACAAAACTAAGAGGCAAGAAAAAGTCTCTTGCCTCTTTGGCAGTACCAGACCTTTTCCCGAATTCCTTCTCGGCTAGCTGTGGCACACTAGCCCCCTTCAGGCTGTGTTTAGGCAGCCAACACCAGTCCTTCCCTGGGATCTGACCTCTGAAGCCGGAGCCTCAGCTCCCAGCCCCCACTCGCCCAAGCAGGTGAGCAGACAAACCTCTTGGGCTGGTGAGTGCTGGCTGGTACCGATCCTGTGTGCGGGAATCTCTCTGCTTTGCCTGCCACACCCCTGTTGCTGTGGTCTCCTCCGTGGCTTCAAAGCTTCCCCCTCCACCTCCTGCAGTCTCTGCTCGTGAAGGGTTTCCTAGTGTGTGGAAAACTTTCCTCCTTCACAGCTCCCTCCCACTGGTGCTGGTCCTGTCCCTATTCTTTTGTCTGTTTTTTCTTTTGCCCTACCCAGGTACGTGGGGAGTTTCTTGCCTTTTGGGAGGTCTGAGGTCTTCTTCCAGCATTAAGTAGGTGTTCTGTAGGAGTTGTTCCACATGTAAATTTTATTTCTGTTGTATTTGTGGGGAGAAATTGATCTCCACTTCTTACTCTTCCACCATCTTGAAGCTCCTCCCCTATATGTTTCCACTTATATAAAATATCCAGAATAGAGAAACTATAGAGATAGAAAATAGATTAGTGATTTCCCAGAGTTGGAGAGTTTGGGGCCATTGTATACTGTCTGTTAATGGGTACAGGGTTTCTTTGTATGGTGATGAAAATGTTCTAAAATTGAGTGTAATTATGGTTAAAAACTCCGTAGATATATTTAAATCATAAAATTGTACATTTTAAATAAGTGTACTTATGCGTATGTTATATAAATAATATTTTAAACTATTATAAAATTGTTGACCTATATGCTTTTTTATTACCACTCCATAAATTCTACATTGGCAACAAGAGCATCAAAATATAAACTATTGCCTAAAATGTCAATGGGGTAGAGAAGCCTCACCCATTGGTGAATGCTGAAATTAAATGGCATCATCCTGTCTGTCTCCTATTTGTACTTGCTCTGGATCTATTCATCACCCAGGCTCTACATACTGTTTCTCCCTTCCCAACTCTTTCCCTAACCCCATTCCCAACCCATAGCTCCAGTCTTTTCCCTGTAGTTGAAGAAATGTCAAGCTGAGAAAACAAGAGAGCTCCAGTATCTCAATAGTCTCAGGAAAAGTCATGAGGCTTACTTTGTTTGGACCAGTGTAGGTCATATGATTCACCTCTTACTCTGAATCAATCACTGTGGCAAGAAGAGTGGAGAAATGTGTTTATTTGTTTAGGCCTATGTAACATGTCTATAGTCCCTGAAGTCACCACTTTGGCTAGGGTGAATGGATATGCAGATGACTTCAGCCAGTCAGGTGCAATTTCTCTCAGACCACGTGGTTGAGAATGGGGTAAGTATGGTTCCCAAAAGGAAAATTGAAATGTTGTTTGTGGTAGAAAACAGAACTACTAAAGCTAAGCAGGAATTAGCCAAACAAATGGAGGCAAATGGAGAAATAAAATAGAAAAATTCAGCAGTCTATATTATGCACAACCTGGTCAGTTTTGTTAATTGGTTTATGTTTTATCTTAGGAAATATTGTCTGTAAATAGTTGTAAAAGTGAAAATGGAGTGTTCAGATTTGTATTTCAGAAAATTTATTTTGGCTGCGGTGTTCAGATTTATATTTCAGAAAATTCAGTGAGAGGCCTATTTCTCTTAACGACTAGATCTCCAGCTTCCCCTAGACCTTCTCAAAGTACCCCACCCCAACAACTCTTTAAAATCTCCTAATAATTTTGCAGTATCTTAAAAACCTCTGATAATAGAGGCTGAGTTCAGGCTAAAGCTCAAGAAGGAGCCATATCAGGGAGAAAATATATGAGAGGGGCCACCTGTACTTTTAAATATACCTTCCTAAAATAGAGCATATTTTCTCCACACAGTAAGATCATTTTATTGATCATCTACCTACTACATTCCTGATATCATGCAAAGTGCTGTAATGATGCAAAGATAGATAAGACACTGTTCCTACATTTAGAGTAGTTGAAGGAAAGACTTGGCTACACTTCAGTCTATGAAAACTACCACTTGAAACTTTGTGTTCTTTGAAGTCAGATAACTGAACTTATTTAGCACTGGTTTCTGGTTCCTAGAACATTTCCCATATATAGCAGGCATTCAGAAATTATATGGTGAATAATTGTGTGAAAATATAATATAAACTTGGTGCAATTATAGTTTAGAGAGGATCATTCTGGCTGTAGAGGTAACAGCATCCAGGAAATGCTGGCATTTACCTAGGACTTGAAAGATAGGTTAAGATCATACATCAAGAGAAGGAGGTAGTTAAAGAATGCATGAGAGACTTCCAGGAAAAAGTGCAAAAGAAAACAAAACAAAAGACAAAGTGGCAAAAAAAGAGAGAAAAGAATAGTAAACAAATAATTGAATTGTCTAGATTTGGATAGTTTGGAAAGATAGAAAGTAGTAAAAAGAAAAAAAAAGGGCTATAGAAATTAAATGGTAGCTTTTGTGTGTGTGTGTGTGGGGGGGGTTTGAAAATTTGTTCCCTGGCTAAAGAGTTTGAAGAGCTTGAAGGAAGATAGGATGGAGTAAAATATTACATTTCTTGATTTGTTTTGTTCTATTGGACAGTGGGGGCAGGAGATTGGCATTGAGAATAGAAAACAGAAACAATGACGTTAGCTGGCAAAAAAAATCATGACGTACAGAAACTGCATCATGTTTTCATTAAACTATAGTGTAGCCTTTTGCCCCAATAAAAGAAATAATAATTATTTTTCTCAATATACATTATAGAAACGTTTCCCTAACCCATTAAATTCTGTAATAAGTAACTACCACAAGTTTTTTTTTAAGTGAATGACTGAGGACCATTTTCCAAGGTTTTAATGCTACATTAACAACTGAAAAAAAACATGCTCTAAAGAAGAAAATAATTTTTTTCTCCTGAAGAGATAAATTAAAGCATTGTCTCTTTACCTTATTTATATTTTATTTTTACTATTTATCTTATTAAATATTTTAACAATTTTTCAATGCAGATTATGATGATTTTAAAACTATTCCTGCACAATTTAAATAACTAAAAAAAGCTGTTGTCACTTATGCTAATTATAAATGTCATCATTTTAAAATGAACACTTTAATCATCATAATTATGTTAGTAGTTTTGATACTTATTGCCTGAAGTGCTGAAGTTGAGGACAGTTAGCCATGCCTTAAGGGTCTAGTCTGGTGTTAATAAATAAAAAAAAATAACTGACAGCTGATTACCTAAAAAAATTCAGGGACTAGCTTATTGTGTACCTAACATAGCAGTAGGTTGCAGATATATTTCAAATTAAACAGTCCACTTTCATTAGTTTTAGTCTTCCTCTTGGTTTGTAAATTAATACAATAATGAAGATATTTTTATTTCTTTTTTAAAAATAATATCTGATTGAAAATATGTTTCAGCTACATTATAAAGTGTATTTTGTATGAATCTGGTACTCACAGGGGTTGCTCTGAATTACTGATGCCATGGCAATCATTCTTTTATGGAACAGGAATTATCTCTTCTTTACAAAAAGAAAAAAGGTGTCTCCAGGCATAATTAGAAATTGCTTATTTTATTAGATAAACAAGTGGCCTAAGGGTAATCAGTAATCCAAAGGTTATTAAGCAAATCTGAAAGTCATTATGCAAGATTACTTTTTCAAAATGGTTGCCTAGCCTTAGGTGATGTTCCTTAAGAAGTGGTATGGGATAACTTCCCTCAGAACAGTCTGATGAGAGTTTGATAAGAATGAAAATATTTGAACTGAATTTCAGATCTTCACAATCAGTATCTATGAGCAAAGCCCCCTAGAATCTGCATTTTAAAAAGCTAATTTCCTAAAAATATAGTTTTAGAATTATTTCACAGATGTCAGTAATTGCCATAGTTTAAAAAAAAACAAAAACAGAAAACACTATTTTAAAAATGTTTTCTTAAGCTACTTTGTTTAGGGGAGCCCATTCAGGTGAACCTTGTGTAAGAACAAATAAAAACAAAAAAATAAGAGTTTAATTCTCCCTGTTGAAAATAAGGGAAGAGACTTCTTTGTGCTCCTTTTTCTTAGAGTATTTACTTTAGAAAAATTACCCTTGTAAGTACTTTCTCCTCTTTTTAAAATGTATATAAATCCTTTTGGAAACTAGATAGGTCTTTTGTCAGATTTATGACCCAGGAATGATTGTTTCAAGGACCTAGGAGATTTCTTTTTGAAATTCAGACACTAAGGAAGATAGCACCCCTATTTCCCAGTTTCTGTGGGAAGTTAGGAGGCTAACTTCCCTGGGCACTTTGCTCCAATTTGAAAATCTACCTCTGTCATAAAGTCATAAAATATAAGGCTTGTCTTTCCTGTGCATAAAGTCAATAAGCTAACACAGATGGTCATTGATTACTAGGTTAGACTAGGATGAAGTATGTGTGACAAAAAGTGCTGTCAAGTCCTCTAACTTAAGGACTGGTTATTATTATTTTAATCTTGGAAACCGGTTGTATCTGCTTGGCTATTAAGGGGGTGAGATTCCTTTCTGTCTTTGCAATCTCTTAGCAGATCTCCTGTGATGCATATCGCTTTTGGTGGGGGGAGGGGACGTGGCGCACCGTGTGGCTTGTGGGATCTTAGTTCCCAGACCAGGGATCAAGCCTGGGTCCCAGAGGTGAAATCACCACCGGACCGCCAGGGAATTCTCGTAGATCACATTTTGATTTAATGCTCATTGAATAATAAAAGCGTTCTCTTTCTCTGCTAACTGTGGAGAGAATATCTAGGTTGGGAGAAGATTTTATTTTTAATTATATTTCTCCAGCACTTGAAAAGCCAGTGTCTTCGCAAGTGAGCTGGTAACATGGATATATGAAACACATTGGAGTAAGAAATTATCAATGTTAGTGACTATGGCAAGCTATAGTATTTACATTCCTGTTAATGGCATGACCATTCAATTTTTAAGCAGTAGCCAATATAAATAAAACTTCAGGTCATGGACTGCCATTTTTCAGCCTTACTTTATGAATTAGCTGTGTTCTTGAAAAAAATTGTATTGTTAAAAACAAGACAGCAGGTTCAAAATGGAGTCACTTCTGGTAAGCCCCTCATCACCAAACTGAGACTTAATTACAGTTTCAGGTCTCCCAGAAATGGAATCTTAAACCAGTCAATCAGGAATTGCCTGATCAGCACTAGTTACACAATCCATCTGATAGACCCCTGCCATCTACTGCAAAGGAAAGAAACTTTGCAATAACCAACCCGCTTTTTTTTTGCCTAGTATATCTTCCTTGTTTATCCTCCCTTCTGCATATAAAATTTCATTTTGTCCAGCTCCTTGGAGTGCCTTTCTGTCTAATAGATTGGATGCTGCTTAATTCGAATTGATTTCTGCTCAAATAAACCCTTAATTAAAAAAAAATATGCCTCAGTTTATCATTCCACGGTTCTGGTGTCAGAAGAGGAAAACTGAAGGAAACCCCCCAGAAGGCCCTCAGGAGCACCAAGCAACCAGACATGGGTACCTGTGGAGCCCCTTGAGCTCGCTGCTTTTTTGGTGCCTCTGGAGGTCCTATGTAAGTCCCTCTCAGATCTTAGTTCCACAGTTTTTTGTGCTTTGAGCTTTTAGACTTTGTTCGAGCATTTCTTTCTCCTGACTGATTCTGGAAACTGACTAGAGTAGGACTGGGTCCAACTTAAAAACTGGACTAGATCCAGTGTGAGGCCTTGGGTGAATAAAATTGCGTTTTAAGTTGAACAAGCAGGTTAACCTTACCAAAGGTAATCTCAAGTGACAGTGGCCACAGGGGAGAACTATGAACTTAGGTAAGTTATCCATTTATGGGGTGCTCTAGAGAAAAAGAGATATCAGCCACGCTCACCATAAAGGGAAGAGGGAGACTAGTTTTCCTCCTGTACAGTTTCTTGTTACCAGGATGAGACTCTGGGACACCTCACTTACTCCAGAGCCTACGGATGGGTTCCTGGGAAAATTGGCAGAAGCTGGCAAAGGGTGAGAATTCTTACCAAAGTCAGATCTCCCAGATCTCTATCTATGGTGCCTGGTTGAGAGACAAAGTTAAAATTTCACGTTGTTCCTTCCTCTCCAAATTTAGATGGGCAGGCAAAAAAAACTTTTGTAAGAATTAGATCTCTGAAATGTGACTTGTGAATTTGCTATCATGCACCCATTGATCATCAATCCTTTCTTCTCCATGGACAGCTATTGATTTCTCATTTGCATCTGCCTGTATGTCTCATTTTGTGTAGCCAGAGGTCTACTGACTGTTGCCGGCTCTCAGGGGTTACGTGGGAAGCCTCTTGAAACCATTCAGGCTGCAACCTAATTTTCTGAAGAATTAAAAACAACTGTACTAGTCTTACAAATCTAGTCAGAAATTGTGCCAGAAACACAATTTGATTCCAACAGTCCTTTTTTTAAATTTATTTTTTATTGAAGTATAGTTGAATTACAATGTTGTGTTAATTACTGCTGTACAAAGTAACAGTTTATATATATATATATATATATATATATTCTTTTTCATATTCTTTTCCATTATGGTTTATCACAGGATATTGGATATAATTCCCTGTGCTATACAGTAGGACCTTGTTGTTTATCCATTCTATATATACCAGTTTTCATCTGCTAACCCCAAACTGCCAAGCTAATCCTCTCCCACCACCCTCCTCCTTGGAAACCACCAGTTTATTCTCTATGTCCCTGATTCTATTTCCAACTGTTCTTTTATAAACAAGTGAGTTTTGCATTATAGTGCATGTCTTGTGGCTAAAATTTTTAGATAAAAGCTATATGATCTCTGTTTGCATCTGCCTGTATGTTTCTATATGTCTGTGTATGTTATAAATGTGTGATTTTTTTCTACCTCTTGATGGTATTGCCAAAATTAGTTTGTAAAGAGCTCTATGAAATTGGCTTAAAGGCAAACACATGTTTATATAAGTCAAGTATATACTCAGAAATATAGAAACTAACCCAAATTTTTTTGAATTCACATGATCTAAGGTAATCTTTGGTAAATAAAAGCTAGTTTAAATTTGTTGATTTAATTAAAATAGGCATGTCTTTACAGTTTTCAGCATGAAATATAACACTTTTATTCTATCTAGGGTTATTTAAAGTCAAATAAGCTCATGTTATCTCTCTTAAGAATCTGTCGGGCTTCCCTGGTGGCGCAGTGGTTGAGAGTCCACTTGCCGATTCAGGGGACGCGGGTTCGTGCCCCGGTCCGGGAAGATCCCACATGCCACGGAGCGGCTGGGCCCGTGAGTCATGGCTGCTGAGCCTGCGCGTCCGGAGCCTGTGATCTGCAATGGGAGAGGCCACAACAGTGAGAGGCCCGCGTACCACAAAAAAAAAAAGGATCTGTCAACAAGAAAGATAATTAAGATAATGAACTATTCAATATCTCATGAAATTTTGTGAGTAATCTAAACATAATTGTTAAGAACAAGCAAATAGAAGATGTAAGGTAAAAGTTTATAAATGAACATTTTTTAAAGTATAATTGACTTTCAATATTAGTTTCAGGTGTACAACATAATGAAGTAATATTTTTCTAGATTATACTCCATTTAAAGTTATTACATAATAATGGTTATATTTCCCTGTGCTCTACAATATATTCTTGTTGCTTATTTATTTTGTACACAATATTTTGTGTCTATTAATTCCATATACTTATCTTGTCCCTTCTCACTCCCTATCCCCTTTGGTAACAACTATTTTTTTCTCTATATCTGTAAGTCTGTTTCTCTTTTTTAATATGCATTCATTGGTTTTATTTTTTAGATTCCACATGTAAGTGATAACATAGAATACTTCTCTTTCTCTGTCTGACATTTTACTAAGCATAATACCCTCTAGGTACGTCCCCATTGTTGCAAATAGCAGAATTTCACATTTTAAGGCTGAGCAATATTCCAGTGTGTTTGTGTGTGTGTGTGTGTGTGTGTGTGTGTGTGTGTGTGTGTGTTAAATAATGGTACTATGGACATTGGGGTGAATGTATCTTTTTGAGTTAGTGTTTTTATTTTCCTTGGTTATATGCCCAGCAGTGGAATTGCTGGAACATAAGGTAGTTCTATTGTTTTTTGAGAAACCTCCATACTATTTTCTATAGTGGCTGCCCCAATTTACATTCCCATTCCCCCAAACAGTGTACTAGGGTTCCCTTTTATCCATATTTTCTCCAACATTTGCTATGTGTACACTTTTTGAAAATTTATTTGTTATTTGTACACTTTAAAAAAATATTTATTTATTTATTTGGCTGCACCAGGTGTTAGTTGCAGCATGTGGGCTCTTAGTTGCAGCATGAGGGATCTAGTGCCCTGAGCAGGGATGGAACCTGGGCCACCTGAATTTGGAGCATGGAGTCTTAACCACTGGACAACTGGGGAAGTCACTATTTGTACACTTTTCGATGATTGCCATTTTGACAGGTGTTAGGAGATATCTCATAGTAGATGATGCTGAGCATTTTCTCATGTGCCAGTTGGCCATCTGTATGTCTCTTTTGGAACAATGTCTATTCAGGACTTCTGCCCATTTCTAATTGGGTTGTGTGTTTGTTTGATATTGAGTTGTACAAGATATTTATATATTTTGGATATTATCCCCTTAATCTGTCATACCATTTGCAAATATTTTCTCCCATTCAGTAGATTGTCTTTTCTTTTAGTTGATAGTTTCCTTTGCTGTGAAAAGTTTTTAAGTTTAATTAGGTCCCATTTGTTTATTTTTGCTTTTATTTCTTTTGCCTTAGAAGACAGACTCGAAAAATATTGCTATGGTTTATGTCAAAGAGTGTTTTGCCTATGTTTTCTTCTAAAAGGTTTATGGTTTCTGGTCTTACATTTACTTCTTTAATACATTTTGAGTTTATCATTGTATGTGGTGTCAGGGAATGTTCTAATCTCATTCTTTTGAATATAGCTGTCCAGTTTTCCCAGCACCAATTTTGAAGAGACTGTCTTTTCTCCATTGTATATTCTTGCCTTCTTTTCATAGATTAACTGATCACAAGTGCCTGGGTTTACTTCTGGGCTCTCTATTCTGTTCCAGTGATCTGTGTCTGTTTATGTGTCAGTACCATGCTGTCATGATTACTATAGCCTGTAGTATAGTCTGAAGTCCGGGAGCACGATACCTCCAGTTTTGTTCTTTTTTTTTTTTTTTTTCCAGTTTTGTTCTTTTTTCTCAAGATTGCTTTGGCAATTTGGGGTCTTTTGCAGTCCCATATAGATTTTAGGATTATTTCTGTGAAAAATGTCATGGGTATTTTGGCAGGGATTGCATTGAATCTGTAGATTGCCTTGGTAGTATGGACATTTTAACAATATTAATATTAATTCTTCCAGTCCAAGAACATGGGATATATTTCCATTTCTTTGTACATTTTCAAATTCCTTCATCAATGTTTTACAGTTTTCAGAGTGTAGGTTTTCCAATTTCTTGGTTAAATTTATTCCTATGTATTTTATTCTTTTTTTTTTTTTTTTTGGTACGCGGGCCTCTCACTGTTGTGGCCTCTCCCGTTGCAGAGCACAGGCTCCAGACGTGCAGGCTCAGCGGCCATGGCCCATGGGTCCAGCTGCTCCGTGCCATGTGGGATCTTCCTGGACTGGAACACGAACCTGTGTCCCCTGCATCGGCAGGTGGACTCTCAAACACTGCCCCACCAGGGAAGCCCTATTTTATTCTTTTTTGATGTGATTTTAAGTGGAATAGATTTATTGCTTTTTCTTTCTGTTAATTCACTTTTAGTGTGAACAAAAAGGATATTTGCAGGATATTTGTATCCTGCAAATTTACTGAATTCATTTATTAGTTCTAATAGTGATTTTTGTATATGGTATCACATTAGTTGCAAATAATGACCATTTTATTATTTACCCTCCAATTTGGATGTCTTTTATTTCTTTTTCTTACCTGTTTTCTCTGGCTAGGATTTCCTGTAGTATGTTAAAAGGAAGGGGCAAGAGTAGGCTTGCTTGTCTTCTTCCTGATTTTAGAGGAAAGGCTTTCAGCTTTTCACCAGTAAGTGTGTTAGCTGTGGGTTTGTCATAAATGACCTTTATTATGTTGAGATATGTTCCCTCTAAAACAACTTTGATGAGAGTTTTTATCATCAAGGATGGTAAATTTTGTCAAATGTTTTTTCTGTGTCTATTGAGATGATCATGTGATTTTTATCCTTCCTTTCATTAATGTGGTGTATCTCATCCATTGATTTGTGAATATTGAACCATTTTTGTGGCCCTTGAATGAATCCAACTAGATCATGGTGTCTGATCCCTTTTATGTATTGTTGGATTCAGTTTGCTAATATTTAGTTGAAAACTTTTTCGTCTATATTAATCAGAGATATCGGCCTGTAGTTTTCATTTATTTATTTGTTTCTTTCTTTTCTTTCCTTTTTTTCTTTTGAGTGTCTTTTTCTGTTTTTTTTTTGTTTTTTTTTTCTTTTTAGCAAAACTTAGAGTTTATTGAATTAGCACAAGAATTCAGTATATTAATTAAGAAAAGAATATAACTAATTAAGGAAGAATAGTAAAGACAGAGGTTTATGTGGCATTGAATTGGGGAAGCACCTACATGCAGATCTAAGCAGCACTGGGAAGCCCCTGGAACAGCAATCTGGAGTCCCAGTTGGGAAAAGGTCCCAGGCAGTGTCTCTACCCTTCAGCCTACATGCAGATTTGCAGCTCTGGTTATTGTCTTAGTCTTAACTCGTAAGTCTTGGAGTGTTCTCTGATCCTTGGAGGCTGGCCAGGCCCTCAGGATTCAAGAAGTCCCCAGACTTACTCCCTATCTTATCTAATGATTTAGAAGGTGTGCTTGCACCACCCCTACAGGCCTGCATGTAACTCAGCAGTTTGGCAAGTAGCTAGCTTTGCCCAGTCAGAGAGGCCTAGAGCCGCCTCCATAGCATGAACAAGACTACTTTACTAGCTTCCCCAACATTTGGCCTCTATGATTATTTACACTGAAGAATGTAAGAATAAGACAATATAACATGAGCAGTTTTTCAGATATGGTAGGATAAATGACAATTCCAAATGGTAAGAAGGAGCAATAAAATCAAAGATACAAGCAGTGGATTAAATAATGTAGAGAACAATTTTCGAGCCTTGGGGGACTGAGTAAAGAAAAAGTCCCACCAAGAATAAGAGTTATGTTTTTGTACATTAATTCCCACATCCATTAATTTGTTAGCTGCAATAGTAGTAACAGTAGAGTGTTCTAACAAAGTACAGTTACATCTACCTATAAATTTTTGTAGTAACTTTGTTTCCTGTAATATTTTCTTTAGAGGTTCAAGTGGTAAGCTAACTTTAGGAACAGGTAAAGTAGGGATTAGCATTTGAGTCCACAACAATTGTGATTGTACAGGGGGAAAGTAATATGTTGTCTCCATCCAATATAAGTGATCTACATGTGCTAAACATCCTGAAAAAGTGGTCCCTAACTGATAAGTAGAAGTTGTGTTTATATCATCAGTTACAATACATATAAACTCAGGAGCAACTTCAAAAACATACTATAGGATTTAAGAAAAATAGCGGGTTTATGGTGGCCCTGTAGAATGAATTTGGAAATGTTCCATTCTCTTCAGTTTTTTGAGTAGCTTGAGAAGGACAGGCATAATCTCTTCTTTATATGTTTGGTAGAATTCCTCTGTGAAGCCATCTGGTCCTGGACTTTTCTTTACTGAGAGCTTTTTTAATTAAAAATTTAATTTCACTACAAGTGATCAGTATGTTTAGATTTTCTATGTCCTCCTGATTCAGTCTTGAAAGTTTGTATGTTCCTAGAAATTTATCCATTTGTTCTAGGTTGTCCAGTTTATTGTCATTTCACTCTTCTTAGTATTCTCTTATGTTTTTTTTTATCTCTGTGGTATTGGTTATTATGTTTCCTGTTTTCTTTTTTTTTTTTTTGGGGGGGTCCTCTCCATTTTGCTCTTGACAAGCCTGGCTGCACGTGTTTATATCTGAAGTGAGTCTCTTATAAGCAGCACATAGATTGTTCTTGTTTATCTTTTTTTATGCAATCCACAACTCTATGTCTTTTGATTGGAGCATTGAGTCCATTGACATTTAAAGTAGTTATTGATAGGTATGTATTTATTGTCATTTTATTATTCATTTTCTGGTTGTTTTTGTAGTTTATCTCTGTACACTTCTTCTTCTTATAGTCTCTTCTCTGGTGGTTTGATGATTCTCTTTAGTGGTATGCTTGTGTTCCTTTTTCTCTAGTTTCTGTGTGTCTATTAAAGATATTTGATTTGTAGTTACCACACAGTTCATATATGCTGACCTATAACTATAGCTACTTGTTTTAAACAAGTAGTGCTTTAAGTTCAAACACATTCTAAAAGATCTACATTTTTCCCTCCCATCCCCCAACTTTTGTATTTTTGATGTTATAGGTTATATCTTCATGTTTAGCCTTTTACTGTTTATTGTAGTTATGGTTGATTTTATATATATATATTTTTAAAATTTTAAACTTTGTACTAGTTTGTTTAAATGGCTGATCCTCAGCCTTTACCATATATTTGTCTTTATTAGTTGAATTTTTTGTTTCCTATAGATTTTTACTTATTGTTACAGACTTTTCTTTTCCACCTAGAGAAGACCCTTTAACATTTCTTTTAGAGTAGATTTAACATTGATGAACTCATTTACTTTCTGCTAAAGAACTTTCTGAGTTCTTTATCTCTCCTTCATTTCTAAATTATAATCTTCCTGGGTCTAATATCCTAGGTAGTAGGTTTTTCCCTTTCAGCACTTTGAATATTTCATGCCACGCCCTTCTGTCCTGCAAACTTTTTGTAAAAAATCAGCTGATAACCTTATGGGAGCTCCCTTGAAAATAACTATTTTTATCTTACTGTCTTTAGAATTCTCTTTTTATTTTTAACTTTTGCCATTTTAATTATGACATGCTGTGGAGTGGATCCATTTTGGTTCATCTTGTTTTAAACCCTCTGTGCTTGCTGCACTAAGATATATGTTTCCTTCATCATGTTTGGGAAATTGCCAGCCATAATTTAATCAAAAATATTTTTGACCCTTTTCTCTCTCTGCTCTTTGTGGAATTGTTATTATGTAAATGTTGATATGCTTAACGTTGTCCCAGAGGCCATTTAACTGTCCTTATTTTCTAATTTGTTTTTGATTTTGCTGTTCTGAATGGGTGATTTCCATTATTCTATTTTCCAGATGACTTATGTGTTTTTCTGTACCAGCTAGTCTGCTATTAATACTTTCTAGTGTATTTTTCACTTCAGTTATTGTATCCTTCAGTTCTGGTTTTATATATATATAATATTTATATAAATATTATATATTATATTTATATTATATAAATATACAGTATATATTACAATAATATAAACATAATATATGCTTATTATATTTACATCATATGTAATTTATATTATATATTAGAATAATATAAATATAATATATAATGATTATATTTATATTATACAAAATATATTTTGTATAATATAATCACATATATAATTATGTATAATTATAATATATTATATAATTCTATATTATATATTATAGTTATATAGTATATATAATTTTATATTATTATATATAATTATAAATAAATAGTATTATATTATACAATATATAAATAAATAGTATTATAATATACAATATATAAATACATAATTATAATTATATATATTTACATATATAATTATATATATTATATAATGTATATAATATGTATATATAATATATGTATATAATATAACATGCAATATATATTATATATAATTTATTATATAATATAATAATCAGAATTATAATAATTAACTATATAATGTATATGATATATACAATATATCATGTACGTAACATATAATATATAATATATATGTTTCTTATATTACATAATATATTATACATAGCATATATTATACATTATATATTATATGTAATGTATAATATGTAATTATATATAGTATATGAAGTATATAAATATATATTGCATGTAAATTATAATATTTCATTACTATATAATAAATTACATTATATAATATATTACATTAATAATACATTACATTAATAATACATTACATTATTGTATATAATGAATGTAATATACAATATACATAATGAAATATAATATATATAATGTAATGTAATATATAATATATAATATAATGTAATGTATAATACATATTATCTATGATATAATTAAGATATAATTAAATATTATATGTAATATCAATAATATATATAGCAATATTGTATGTTATTAATTATATAATGCATATTATATAAAATTAATAACAATATTTTTAATATTACATAAATATATGATATATGATATGTGATATTTTATATTATATATACTTATATTATTTATATATTGTATTATGTATTATAATATGTTTATATTATAAACAATATAATATAATCTATATATATTTATTAGAATATATTTTATACAATTATATAAAATATTAATAATATATAAATAATCATGTATTTATATATTACTGTGTATTTATATATTGTTATATTATTTATAGTATATTATTTATATTATTAATAATATATCATTATATATATATGTGTGTGTCCAACAGCTTTGGTAGTAGAGCTAGATTTGAAGTGAACAATAGTCACATCTTTCCTCAGCATGTACAGGCAGCTATCACCTTGTTAGGACGTGGGGCTGGAGATGTAGTAGCTAGGACTGGAGCTGTGTATGGGCCAGTGCTTCTCCTCTGCTCAGTAGTTATGTCTGTCTTATTGTGGGTTAGGTCAGGTCCCATGGTGCTGGAGCAGATGCCCTGTGTGTTGGGTGCAAATTGGCTCAATTCCCTTTAAGTATGTCCTCTCTCCCCCTCCCAGCACTGTCACCCTCACCCCTGTGGGGAGTGGTCCTAGAGAAAGAGGAACTGGTGTTGTCACTGGACATGAGTCTGAGCATAGGCTTTGCCAGTATGACCAGAGTCAGAGACCTGGATTGCTTCTGATGTGGTACCTGTGTAAGCATCAGTAATAACTGCACCTGCCCTGCTCAGATGCCCCTTCAGGTCTGAGATTCCTATGTCCCTAACAGCTGATCTCTCCCCTCAGCCTCTGCCATCCTCTCTTTGATGTGGAATTGCACCACAGTGCAGGTGGGGCCAGTGTGGGCTCTCAGGGTGGGTTGGGGCGTGGGCTGTGGTAGTCCAGCCTCAGACGGAGACTGGTACTACTTCTGATGTGCTTTCTGTATAAGCAGCAGTATATAAACTGCCCCTATCCTGCTCAGATGCCATTTTGGGCAGCTGTCTTCCCAGTGTGGAGCTGCATCTTGACATAGATGGGGCTGGAGCAATTGCTTGACTCAGACTGAACCACACACCAGAGCAATTGTGGGAAACAGACCAGCCACATGTGCCATCTCAATTTGCCCTCTCTGCCCTGCTTCAGGAGCAAGCAAGTATGAATGCATTCCTCACAAGTGGAGTCCAGGCTTCCCACAGCCCTCCTATTAGTCCCCTCAACCCTCCACCTAGCCAAGGGGGGTAGTCTTCCCTGTGTTAGATAAGACTGGGGTGCCCAATATGTGGCTTAAACTGCTCATCCCCCAGGGAGGTTGTCTGTCCATGTAATCTCCTTTTACCTCTAAGTCCCCTCCAAGAGGCACAGGTCCCAACCTGATTTCTTCACTTCCCTTTCCACCCAATTCTGTGTGAATCTTTCTTACAGCCTTGGTTGTACAGGCGTCTTTCTGCCAGTCTCCAGTTAAAACTCTCCCACATATAGATGTATTTTTGTTGTGTTCTTGGGGGTAGTTGAGTTCCATGTCCTCAAACTGTACCATCTTGAACTTTTCTATATAAATGAATTTTTAAACCTCAATTGTGTTTACAGTAAGTCTACTTAAAAATGACTTCCAAAAAAAGTTTTTTTTTAGTAACTTGAAAATTTAAAGTTATACTGAGGTAGGTTAAATGATGCATATTTATCAAAAACCTAGATTATTTCCAAATAACATAAAATACTGAAACAATTATTGAACACAAATTTATCTACTTTTGTCTTATTACATCAGACCTAAAGGTATTTCAGTTTACCAGTTAATGTGTCTTGTGTCACATTTCAAAACTTACCATGAGAAAGAATATACAACTAGAAATTATGAAAATATATTTATAAATTTACCAATCTAGAGAATACTAGTTTTAATAGACAGTCCACAATTGCTTAGCTTTTAGTTTTCACTAGGAATAAAAAAATCTAAGAGTTAAGAATCCCACTTGATATACATGAAGAAAATGACTTAGAAATAATGATTTACAGAAATTAAGATTGACATATATACTCTACTATGTATAAAAGAGAAAACTAATGAGAACCTACTGTATAGCACAGGGAACTCTAGTCAATACTCTGTGGTAACCTAAATGGGAAGGAAAGCCAAAAAATAAGGGATTTATGTATACGTATAGCTGATTCACTTTGCTACACAGCAGAAACTAATACAACATTGTAAAGCAACTATACTCCAATAAAAGTTAATTTTAAAAAAAAAGAAAGAAAACAACTGTGTATGGAATGTAGTTAAGGAAAGCAAAATGACTGGTTGTTACAGAATAAAAGATAAAGGAAAAAAAATCCTAGGACAAAATCTGAATGTATGTATAAAAGTTTGTAGAAGGTTTGTAGAAAGGAATTTTATGAATGGTCAAGCTGGCTAAGATTGGAATGAATTTATTTAAGTTTTTAAAGAAAGAATTATAGAATTGGTTTTCTCTCTGTTAAAAAGACAAAGTATTATTTGACTAATGGTCTGCTCTTGATAAGAGATTGTAAAAGTAATTTTTTTGTTTTTTTTTTTATCCTTTTGGAAACTTACATGAAAAGCAAGGATGTCTTATCAAAATAATTTAGTCAAAAATAAAAAAAAATAATAATTTAGTCTACTTCACTTTGTCATTAGCAGGTCATTGATTATTACTTAAGAAAACCAAGTCTTCTCAATATTAAGAGAGATAAGTTTTGTTCAAAACTGTGTAACCTTCTGTATTTGCCTTTAACATCTTCTTTTGTCACTTTGGTTGAATAGATTATTAAGTATTATTTAGTAATAATCCATGATCCTATTTAGTCAAATGTTCAAACCTTTTGATGCTTTGACAACTTCCCCAAGTCAGTCTTTTTTTTTTTTTTTGCGGTACATGGGCCTCTCACTGTTGTGGCCTCTCTTGTTGTGGAGCAGAGGCTCCGGACGCACAGGCTCAGCAGCCATGGCTCACAGGCTCAGCCGCTCCGCAGCATGTGGGATCTTCCCAGACCGGGGCACGAACCCATGTCCCCTTGCATCGACAGGCGGACTCTCAACCACTGCCCCACCAGGGAAGCCCCCAAGTCAGTCTTTTTGACCTCAAGGTTATTTTGAGGTTTCCCTGAGGGCCTGTGGAAAATCTCAAAGGATTTGCCTCTCACCTTGTAAAAGAGAGATGCTAAACTAATTAAACTTACTGTATGTTAACTTACATGGAAAGCATTGTCAAATATGTGATGACAAACCTACTTACTTATATTGGCATGGATAAATGTTATTAATATAAGGGTTCTAGAAATTTTATGAAATTCCTAAAAATCTGATATGTCCTGGTATTTTATCAGTCATAATTCCAGTTACTATCTTAAAAAATGTTACATGTCACAGAAATAACCCAATTTCCTTGTCAATTCTATTATAATTAACTCTCATTAGATCTTTAACCATTGACATTTTTAAGTCTTTTGTCATCTACAGGCAGTTTTTGTTTTACTCTGATGCTTTTACAAAAGTGAGATTCATAGAATGGACCTTACCAAGTACTCTTGGTCACCAACACTGCTGCCATATTACAAGGTGTTGAAACTTGGGTGCATATTTTACAACTAAAGGAGGCTCCACATGACATCTGGTCCTGTGCAAATACTGGAGACCTCGAAGTTAAATTGACAAGGAAGAGTAGTGGCTCACATTGAAGTAGACTGCTTCCTTTCAGGATGTTGGAGGAATATTTCTTTCCATTCTTCCTTCCCTCTCTGAAAAATTTTTCCTAATACTTATACCATGAAGGTCTTTATGATTCTTTAGTTCACCTTTTATCTTGCTCTGGCCTGGAAAGATAATGCCATTGTTTACATATTTAAGGACACTGTGTGTGTGTAAATCAACCTCCAAACGACTGTTGGATTTGTCATGATTTTGGTGATTCTGTAGTTCTGCTCACCACAAAATCCTCCCTGATTTCCAATGTCTCAGTTTCTCTGGAAGAAACTCAGCCCTCTCTCTATTATGTCAACCTCTCTAATCCTGAAGGTCCATTTTCCTACCTCTGCTTAACAAGTGCAAACACAGGGAACTTGGAATGCAACCTTGGTACAAAGAAAGGAGCACAAGACAAGAGTAATCACAATAAAACCACCTGTGTGGTCTATAAACAGTTAAATTTCCCATGTAAATGATAACATACAGTATTTGTATTTCTCTATCTGACTTACTTCACTAAACATAATACCCTCAAGGTCCATCCACATAGTTGTACATGGCAGAATATTCTTTTTTATGGTTGAATAATATGCCAGTGTGTGTGTGTGTGTGTGTGTGTGTGTGTGTATGTGTGTGTGTGTGTATAATAACTTTTATATCTATTTATAGGTTGATGAACACATGTATCAACAGACATGCATGTATCTTTTTTTTCTGAGCATACACTTACAATTAATTGTGTATAATTTCTAGCATTGAGATTTACAATGAATATTGCTTTTTTTTTTTTAACACCTTTATTGGAGTATAATTGCCTTACAATGGTATGTTAGTTCCTGCTGTATAACAAAGTGAATCAGCTATACATATACATATATTCCTATATATCCTCCCTCATGCATCTCTCTCCCACCCTCCCTATCCTGCCCCTCTAGGTAGACAAAAAACACGGAGCTGTTTTCCCTGTGTTATGTGGCTGCTTCTGACTAGCTTTCTATTTTATATTTGGTATTGTATATATGTCCATTCCACTCTCTCACTTCTCCCCAGCTTACCCATCCCGCTCCACATGTCCTCAAGTCCATTCTCTACATCTACATTTATTCCTGTCCTACCCCTAGGTTCTTCAGAATCTTTTCTTTTTTGTTTTTGTTTTTTAGATTCCATATATATGTGTTAGCATAGGTATTTGTTTTTCTTTCTGACTTACTTCACTCTGTATGACAAAATGAAGGCCCATCCATGTCACTACAAATAACTCAATTTCATTTATGGCTGAGTAATATTCCATTGTCTATATGTGCCACATCTTTATCTATTCATCTGTCAATGGACACTTAGTTTGCTTCCATGTCCTGGCTATTGTAAATAGTGCTGCAATGAACATTGTGGTGTATGTCTGTTTATGAATTATGGTTTTCTCAGGGTATATGCCCAGTCGTGGGATTGCTGGGTTGTGCTGTAGTTATATTTTTAGTTTTATAAGGAACCTCCATACTGTTCTCCATAGTAGCTGTATCAATTTACATTCACACCAAAACTGCAAGAGGGTTCCCTTTTCTCCACACCTTCTCCAGCATTTATTCTTTGTAGAATTTTTGATAATGGCCATTCTGATTGGTGTGAGGTGATACCTCATTGTAATTTTGATTTGCATTTCTCTAATGATTAGTGATGTTGAGCATCCTTTCTTGTATTTGTTGGCAATCTGTATATCTTCTTTGGAGAAATGTATATTTAGGTCTTCTGCCCATTTTTTGACTGGGGTGTTTGTTGTTTTTAATATTGAGCTGCTTGAGCTGTTTATATATTTTGGAGATTAATCCTTTTTCTTCTGATTCATTTGCAAATATTTTCTCCCATTCTGAGTATTATCTTTTCATCTTGTCTGTAGTTTCCTTTCCTTTGAAAAAGCATAGTTTCATTAGGGCCCATTTGTTTATTTTTGTTTTTATTTCCATTTCTCTAGGAGGTGGATCAAAAAAGATCTTGCTATGATTTATGTCAAAGAGTGTTCTTCCTATGTTTTCCTCTAAGAGTTTTATAGTGTCTGGTCTTACATTTAGGTCTCTAATCCATTTTGAGTTTATTTTTGTGTATCAAGTTAGGGAGTGTTCTAATTTCGTTCTTTTACATGTAGCTGTCCAGTTTTCCCAGCACCACTTATTGAAGAGACTGCCTTTTCTCCATTGTATATCCTTGCCTCCTTTGCCATAGATTAGTTGACCATAGGTGCATGGGTTTATCTCTGGGCTTTCTATCTTGTTCCATTGATCTATATTTCAGTTTTTGTGCCAGTACCATACTGTCTTGATTACTGTAGCTTTGTAGTATAGTCTGAAGTCAGGGAGCCTGATTCCTCCAGCTCTGTTTTTCATTCTCAAGTTTATTTTGGCTATTCGAGGTCTTTTGTGTTTCCATACAAATTGTGAAATTTTTTGCTCTAGTTCTGTGAAAAGTTCCACTGGTAGTTTGACAGAGATTGCACTGAATCTATAAATTGCTTTCGGTAGTATAGTCATTTTCACAATGTTGATTCTTCCAATCCAAGAACATGGTATATCTCTCCATCTGTTTGTGTCATCTTTGATTTCTTTCATCAGTGTCTTACAGTTTTCTGCATAAAGGTCTTTTGTCTCCATAGGTAGTTTATTCCTAGGTATTTTATTCTTTTTGTTACAGTGGTAAATGTGAGTGTTTCCTTAATTTCTCTTTCAGTTTTTTCATCATTAGTGTATGAGAATGCAAGAAATTTCTGTGCATTAATTTTGTATCCTGCTACTTTACTAAATTCGTTGATTAGTTCTAGTAGTTTCCTAGTAGCATCTTTAGGATTCTCTACATATTGTATCATGTCATCTGCAAACAGTGACAGTTTTACTTCTTCTTTTCTGATTTGTATTCCTATTATTTCTTTTTCTTCTCAGATTTCTATGGGTAAAACTTCCAAAACTATGTTGAATAACAGTGGTGAGTGTAGCAATCTTGTGTCATTCCTGATCTTAGTGGAAATGGTTTCAATCTTTCACCATTGAGAACGATGTTGGCTGTGGGTTTGTCATATATGGCCTTTATTATTTTTAGGTAAATTCCCTCTCTGCCTTGTTTCTGGGGGGGTGTTTATCATAAATGGGTGTTGAATTTTGTCAAAAGCTTTTTCTGCATCTACTGAGATGATCATACTGAGATGGTTTTTCTCCTTCAATTTGTTATATGGATTATCACATTGATTTGCATATATTGAAGAATACTTGCATTCTTGGGATAAACCCCACTTGATTGTGGTGCATGAACCTTTTATGTGCTGTTGTATTCTGTTTGCTGGTATTTTGTTGAGGATTTTTTTCATCTATGTTCATTAGCGATATTGGTCTGTAGTTTTCTTTTTTTTGTGACATCTTTGTCTAGTTTTGGTATCAGGGCGATGGTAGCCTCATAGAATGAGTTTCATGGTGTTCCTGCCTCTGCTATATTTTGGAAGAGTTTGAGAAGGATAAGTGTTAGCTGTTCTCTAAATATTTGACAGAATTCTCCTGTGAAGCCATCTGGTCCTGGGTTTTTGTTGTTGGAAATTATTAAGCACAGTTTCAATTTCAGTGCTTGTGACTGGTCTGTTTATATTATCTATTTCTTCCTGGTTCAGTCTCTGAAGGTTGTACTTTTATAAGAATTTGTCCATTTCTTCCAGGTTGTCCATTTTATTGGCATATAGTTTCTTGTAGTAGTCTCTCATGATCCTTTGTATTTCTGCATTGTCAGTTGTTACTTCTCCTTTTTCATTTCTAATTCTATTGATTTGAGTCTTCTCCCTTTTTTTCTTGATGGTTCTTGTTAATGGTTTATCGATTTTGTTTATCTTCTCAAAGAACTAGCTTTTAGTTTTATTGATCTTTGCTATCATTTCCTTTATTTTTTTTCATTGATTTCTCATCTGATATTCATGATTTCTTTCCCTCAGCTAACTTTGGGGATTTTTTGTGCTTCTTTCTCAAATTGTTTTAGGTGTAAGGTTAGGTTGTTTTTTTTTTTTTTTTTTTTTGAGATTATTCTTCTTTCTTGAAGTCATATTGTATTGCTATAATCTTCCCTCATAGAACTGCTTTTGCTTCATCCCATAGGTTTTGGGTCATTGCATTTTCATTGTCATTTGCTTCTAGGTATTTTTTGATTTCCTCTTTGATTTCTTCAGTGACATCTTGGTTATTTAGTAGAGTATTTTTTAGCCTCCATGCATTTGTATGTTTTACAGTCTTTTATCTTTCCTGTAATTGATGTCTAGTCTCATAACATTTTGGTCAGTATAGATACTTGATAAAATTTCAATTTTCTTAAATTTACAAAGGCTTGATTTGTGACCCAAGATACAATCTATCCTGGAGAATATTCCATGAGCACTTGAGAAGAAAGTGTATTTTGTTGTTTTTGGAAGGAATGTCCTATAAATATTAAATAAGTCCATCTTGTTTAATGTATCACTTAAAGCTTGTGTTTCCTTATTTATTTTCATTTCTGATGATCTGTCTATTGTTGAAAGTGGGGTGTTAAACTCCCCTACTATTATTGTGTTACTCTCAATTTCCCCTTTTATGGCCGTTAGCTGTTGCCTTATGTATTGAGGTTCTCCTCTGTTGGGTGCATAAATACTTACAATGGTTATATCTTCTTGGATTGATCCCTTGATCATTATGTAGTGTCCCTCTTTGTCTCTTGTAATAGCCTTTATTTGAAAGCCTGATTTGATTGGTATGAGGATTGCTCCTCCAGGTTTCTTTTGATTTCCATTTATAGGGAGTATCTTTTTCCATCCCCTTTTTCCATCCCCTCACTTTCAGTCTGTATGTGTCCCTAGGTCTGAAGTGGGTCTCTTCTAGACAGCATATATATGAGTCTTGTTTTTGTATCCATTCAGCTAGTCTGTGTCTTTTGGATGGAACATTTACTCCATTTACATTTAAGGTAATTATCGACATGTATGTTCCTATTACCATTTTCTTAATTGTTTTAGGTTTGTTTTTGTACATCTTTTCCTTCTCTTGTATTTCCTGTCTAGAGAAGTTCCTTTTGCATTTGTTGTAAAGCTGTTTTGGTAGTGCTGAATTCTCTTAGCTTCTGCTTGTCTATAAAGGTTTTAATTTCTCCATCAAATCTGAATGAGATCCTTGTTGGGTAGAGTAATCTTGGTTATATGTTTTCCCCTTTCATCACTTTAAATATGTCCTGCCATTCCCCTCTGGCTTGCAGAGTTTCTGCTGAAAGATCAGCTGATAACCTTATGGGGATTCCCTTGTATGTTATGTGTTGTCTTTCCCTTGCTGCTTTTAAAATTTTTTCTTTGTGTTTAATTTTTGATAGTTTGAATAATATGTGTCTTGGTGTGTTTCTCCTTGGATTTATCCTGTATGGGATGCTCTGTGCTTCCTGGACTTGATTGTCTACTTCCTTTCGTATATTAAGGAAGTTTTCAACTTAATCACTTCAAATATTTTCTGAGTCCCTTCCTTTTTGTCTTCTTCTTCTTGGACTCCTATAATTCGAATGTTGGTGCATTTAATGTTGCCCCAGAAATCTCTAAGGGTGTCCTCAATTCTTTTCATTCTTTTTTCTTTACTCTGCTCTGCAGTAGCTATTTCCACTATTTTATCTTCCAGGTCACTTATCTTTTCTTCCACCTCAGTTATTCTGCTTTTGATTCATCTAGAGAATTTTTAATTTCATTTATGGTGTTGTTCATCATTGTTTGTTTGTTGTTTAGTACTTCTAGGTCTTTTTTAAACATTTTTAAAAATTTTTCTCCATTCTATTTTCAAGATTTTGGATCATCCTTAGTATCATTACTCTAAATTCTTTTTCAGGTAGACTATTTCCTCTTCATTTGTTTAGTCTGGTGGGTTTTCAGCTTGCTCCTTTCTTTGCTGTGTCTTTCTTTGTCTTCTCATTTGGCTGAACTTACTCTGTTTGGGGTCTCCTTTTTGCAGGCTGAAGATACACAGTTCCTGTTGTTTTTGTGTTCTTCTCCCAGTGGGTAAGGTTGGTTCAGTGTGTTGTGTAGGCTTCCTTGTGGGGGGGGCTGGTGCCTGTGTTCTGGTGGATTAGGATACACTTTGTCTTTCTGGTGGGCAGAACCATGTCCCATGGTGTGTTTTGGGGTGTCTGTGGACTTATTATGATTTTAGTCAACCTCTCTGCTAATGGGTGAGTTTGTGTTTCTGTCTTGCTAATTGTTTGGCATAGGGTATCCAGCACTGTAGCTTGCTGGTTGTTGAGTGGAACTGGGTCTTTGCATTAAGATGGAAATCTCTGGGAGAACTTTCACCTTTTGATATTATGTGGAGCTGGGACATCTCTGGTGGACCAATGTCCTGAACTTGGCTCTCCCACTTCAGAGGCTCAGGCCTTACACTTGGCCAGAACACCAAGACCCTGTCAGCCACATGACTCAGAAGAAAAGGGGGGAAATAAAAGAAAAAAGAAGATAAATAAATAAATACATAAAGGTTTTTAAATTTAAAAATTTATTAAAAATAGAAAGTAATAAAAAAAGAAAGAAAGAAGACAGCAACCAAACCAAAAAGCAAATACACCAATGCTAAAAAGCACTAGAAAACTACACTAAAAAAAGAAGAAAAAATGGACAGAGAGAACCCTAGGACAAATGGCAAAAGCAAAGGTATACAGACAAAAATCACACAAAGAAATATACACTCACAAAAAGGGAAAATGGAAAATATATATATAAATAATAAGGAAGAGAGCAACCAAATCAATAAACAAATCTACCAATGATACTAAGCTCTAAATACTAAACTAAGATAAACATGAAACCAGAAACGAATTAGATTCAGAGAGCAAACCCCAAGTCTACAGTTGCTCCCAAAGTCCACTGCCTCAATTTTGGGATGATTCATTGTCTATTCAGGTATTCCAGAGATGCAAGGTACATCAACTTGTCTGTGGAGATCTAATCCACTGCTCCTGAGGCTGCTGGGAGAAATTTCCATTTCTCTTCTTTGTTTGCACTGCTCCCAGGGTTCAGCTTTGGATTTGACACTGTCTCTGCTTGTAGGTTGCCTCAGGGCGTCTGTTTCCCTCCTAGACAGGACAGGATTAAAGTAGCAACTGATTAAGGGGCTCTGGCTCACTCAGACAAGGGGTAGGGAGGAGTTCAGAATGCAGGTGAGCCTGCGATGGCAGAGGCTGGTGTGACATTACACTGACCTGAGGAGCACCATGTGTTTTCACGGGGAAGTTGTCCCTGGATCATAGGACCCTGGCAGTGGCAGGCTGCACAGGCTCCTGGGAGGGGAGGTGTGGATAGTAACCTGTGCTTGCACACACGCTTCTTGGTGACAGCAGCAGCAGTCTTAGCATCTCATTCCCATCTCTGGTGTCTGCGCTGTTAGCCACGGCTCCCGCCTGTCTCTGGAGCTCATTTAGGTGGTGCTCTGAATCCCTTCTCCTCATTCACCCAGAAACAATGGTCTCTTGTCTCTTAGGCAGTTCCTGACTTTTTCCCGGGCTCTTTCCCATCTAGCTGTGGTGCACTAACTCCCTTCAGGTTGTGTTCACGCAGCCAACCCCAGTCCTCTCCCTGGGATCTGACCTCCGAAGCCTTATCCTCAGCTCCCAGCCCTCACCCACCCCAGCGGGTGAGCAGAAAAACCTCTCAGGCTGGTGAGTGCTGGTCAGAACAGATCCTCTGTGCAGGAATATTTCCAATTTGGTCTCTGCACCCCTGTTGCTGCACCCTCCTCTGTAGCTCTGAAGCTTCCCCCCACACCCTTCTCCACCAGTGAAGGGGCTTCCTAGTGTGTGGAAACTTTTCCTCCTTCACAGCTCCCTCCCAGAGGTGATGGTCCTATCCCTATTCTTTTGTCTCTGTTTTTCCTTTTTTCCCAACCCATGGATGTGGGCAGTTACTTGCCTTTTGGGAAGTCTGACATCTTTTGCCAGCATTCAGTAGGTGTTCTGTAGGAGTTGTTCCACATGTAGATGTAGTTTTGATGTGTTTGTGGGGAGGAAGGTGATCTCCACCTCTTACTCCTTCTCCATCTTGAAGGTGCCTCCATGTATCTTTATGAAACAGTGTTTTGTTTTTTACTTTTTTCAAATATACACCCAGGTCTTTAATTGCTAAATCATACAAAAGTTCTATTTTTAATTTTTTTTTGTGGAAACTCCATACTTTTTCCATAGTCACTGCACCAATTTATATTCTCACCAACAGTACACAATTGTTACGTTTTCACCACATCCTCTCCAATATTTGTCATCTGTAGACTTTTCAATGAAAGCAAAAGTTAGGTGTGACAGGTGTGAGGTGATATCTCAAAATTAATCTATATAACAAAACATAAATGGACTCACAGATAGAAAACAAACTAGTGGTTACCATTGGGGAGAAAGGGAGGGACAGGATGGGATATGGAAATAAGAGATACAAGCTACCATATATAAAATAGATAAGCAATAAGGATATTTTTGTGGTACAGGGAAATACAGCCATTATTTTGTAATAAGTTTAAATTTGTATAATCTATAAAAGCATTGAATCACTATGCAGTATACTTGAAAATAATATAATATTCTAAACCAGCTGTACTCTAATTTAAAAATATCCTGGCCTCCACTGTCATCTTTCCAGCCCCAAGTTATAGACTCAGTTGGGGATTTCCAGGAAGCATTCATGAGTCAAAATTAGCTTCCACTCTCAGATCCCTACTCCCCTGGTTAGAAGTAAGTGCAAATGGGGCTGTAGTCAGAAATGTCTCCTTACTCTTGAAAATATTGCAGAATCTGCTTCTAAAGCAATAGCTGCCTCCCAAAAATCCCTGGACTCTCTGGTCAGAATTTTTCTTGATAAAGGAATAGCTTTTGATCATCTTTTAGATGATCAAGGAGGTGTGCTATAGCCAACACCACTTTCTGCACTTGGATTAACCTCTGTGGGAAAGTTGAGACTCAGCAACATAAGATCATTGAACAATCCATTTGGCTTGAGAAAGTGATTCCTTCAGTGAGGTCTTTTTTTAACATTTGATTCTGATCAGTTTGGGTCTCAGGGACCGTGGCTCTGAAGTGCCCTAGACATTGGGAATTATCCTGTTCGTAATAATCAAAGTAGTCTCCCTGGTGTACTGTTTTCTCTTAAAAGACTTACATGCATGTTTTCAGCCACTGACCACTAAGCAAATAATCTCTCTAAGACTAGAATGTCAGAAAAGGAATGAAGAGGATGACCTACTTTTAAAATGTGAACCTGAAATTATGACTTGTAAATACCAGACTGAGATTCAGCAAAAAATCTGCAAGAACTCCAGAGTCACACCTAGGAGTAGCGCTAATGCCTTAAATTTTTATCACTTCTCTCAGGCTGAGAGTCTGATCAAAAGGGAGGAATTGTTAAAAACAAGATAAGTCCAAAATGGAGTCAATTATGCTAAGCCCTTCATCACCAAACCAAGACTTTATTATAGTTTCAGCTCTCCTAGAAATGAGATCTTAAAATAATCAATTAGGAATTGCCTGATCAGAACTAGCTATTTAATCTGTCTAATAGACTTCTACTGTTCCCTAAAGGAAAGTAATTCTGCATAAACAACCAACTTTTTTTGCCTAGTATAACTTCCTTGTTCCTGCTCCTTTATGCCTGTAAAGGTTTGTCATTTTGTTCAACTCCTGGAGATCTTTTCTACCTGTTAGACTGGGTGCTGCCCAATTTGAATCAATTCTGCTCAAATAAACTCTTAATATTTGTAATATGTCTCAGTTTGTCTTTAACAGTTCACATACATAGACATACACAAAAACTTTTAACTCACAAAAAAAATGTTCTGGTCTTTAAGGTATTTTGGAAGTGATCACTTTTGGAGTTTCAACATTTTGTAATCCCACTTAGCAGTACTAAACTTATTTTATCTTAAATTCTTATTATTTCTTTCTATAAAACTACTGGAGACTTAGCATATAATACATGGTGGTGAGAAACTACCTGCCATAGGAGTCCCCCCATCACTTCCAGCTCATCGTGACATTATGACAGACTGCACGAAAGCACTCCGATTTCCTGTAACTAGATTTGTTACAGGAAAATGGCCAGTTACAGAAAACCTTCAGTCCCTAACACTGAACTTCCTTTTCTAAAATGTCCCCAGACTGCTGGTTTGCCCCCCCCCCCCCAGCTAACCAAGGACTGCCAGCTACACGTTAAGTCTCTTCCACTTCCTCATTCCACATTAATAGATTGTTTGCCATTTCCATATTTCTTCTTTTTACTCTATAAGATTTACTCTCCTTTCTAATACCCTTAACCTCTACTGAAATGAAAGTGATGGTGGATGTGTTCTTTGATGTTTATGGATAAACATAATTTTATTATTTTATTATGTGTTAATTTTGTGTCAGGCTCAGTTTTGTCTTTGACAATAGTGTAATGTATATTTACTTGCTTCTTTCCCACACAAGACGGAGGCTTTCTGAGGGTAAGTGTCAGATGCGGAGATCACCTTCCTCCCCACAGATACACCAGAAATACATCTACACGTTTCTTATTGTATCCATACTACCTGACACAGTGTCTGGCTCACTGAGAGACCCAATTCATATTAAGTGGACAAAAGCATGCTGTCTCAATAAAGCTGTTATTTTTGAAAAAATCTTTAATTTTAATATAATATTGGAAATAAAGAACACCCAAATGAGAACAAGCAAAAGCTATGTTTTCAGTTTTTAATAGTAAAGAAATCAGCCACCATCACTTGCATGTTGGCAGATACTCAAAGGCAAGCAGAGGAGTGGGAAAACTTTATAGTGGGAAAAAGAAGAAGGTTTCAGAAATGCCTTGAAAGGATGCTGTTGATATGGGGAAGCTATATGAGGATAACTAGAAGTGAAGCATCCTGTGTGATTGGTTAGAAGTGTATATTGGGCTTTCTCAGGTTGGTCCTAAGTTGGAAGCAGGACAAAAAAAAAGGGAAACTGTCAAGTCCTTGTCATTTTGGGTTAATTGTTAGAGGGGTTTTCTTTGGCTTCCTAAACTGATTTCATAATAGTCTGACATCCTAGAAGTCTGACTTATAGATAGCAGGTTGGCTTCCTGGGTCTGTTACTGTAGATAATTGGTTGGCTCACTGGGTTGGTTGCTGCCAATTGTGGGTCAGAGTTCTATTTCCATATATGGTCTGGCCACTGTCAATTTGTATATTCTGTCTTCAATTCCTAGGAAACATGCTTTTACTAGTTCATTCTTCTTAAAGAGCAGATATGTTTTGTCTTATCCAGGTTACAAAAATTTTAGGTATCCTCCTGACCTACCAAGAAAAGTCAAAATTATTTAGTCTGACACATTCCAATCTCAGGGTGTCTTCTCAGCCTTTATAGTCTACTGTTCTCTTCCATGCTTCTTGTGCTGCAAGCAAATTGGGATCCTTGAAACTGTGAAACATATCCATGCCTTCTTGCTTTTGTGCCTTCAAGTCAGCTCTTTTCCTTTTTCTGACCTTTTTCCACCCATTCCTCATCTCTGCCAATTCCCATTATGCTATTCCTAAATGCCAAGTCTAAATATGCTTTCCTCTTCTGAATATTCCATAAAATTTCACTTTAAATACTTTCTCATAGTTTAGCAGTAGGTAAGTATAATATGTATCCATTGCTTTTATCTATGCCAGGGAAATTATCTAAACCTTGAAAGTTAATAATGCACCCATAGATACATTTTTTTTTATCATGAGATTATAATCTTATATCATTAATGAAAAATAATATTAGATGGTTTTTTTTCATAAGTAGTTAAGAGTATTTGGCTTGCCAAATAAACTGATTAAAATATGGAAATAAAGTATGTTAACATACATCAGGTCACAAGAAATAATTTTTATTTTTAATGAAAAATATGGAGTACACAAATAAACCACAATCTCAATGAAAAAGGCAAACACTACTCTTAAAGACCCATATTACCAGGTGACATTACTCAGCTATTGGTATCTTCATAAATCCCAAGCCCATAATTTGGTCTGAAATAGCACTTGCAATGAACTTAATTGCTAATATCAACATAACAATTTCAAAGTAAAGTTTTTTACAGATGTGAAAGGAAGTTCTTAAGCTACCGGAATAGAAACTAATTCACCTCCTAAGAAAGATAGTCAGTTGGCTTTAAGCTGTAAAAGATAAGAAAATAAACTGAGAGACTACATGACAGCTAATGATGTCACTTCTAGCTTTGAAGTCAACATATAACTATCAGAAAAAAAATATACTTGTGAAGCAGTTTTATTCTAAAGAAAAGCAGTTTCATATAAATTGCAGCAGCAATATATAAAAAAACAATGATGCATTATCCCCAGTAGGATTTATCTAAAGAATGGAAAGCTGTATCAACACTAAAAAATACATCAGTGTAATTCACCCTATTAACAAGACAAAGAAAAAAACCTTATGATCCTCCTAATAGATGCAAAAAGGCATCTGAAAAACTTAAATACCTATTCCTGAAAACGACTTTGCATGGACAGGGAAGAGATGGAACTTCTTCAATGTGGTAAGGGGGCATTTTAAGATAAAACTATAGTTAACATTATACTTAATTGTGAAATATTGAACTCTTTCTTGATAAGATCAGAAGTCAAGGAGTCTCGTTCTCACAACTTCTATTCAACATTGTACTAGACATTTGTTTATGTGAAAAATCCTAAGGCATTGATAAACACTTACTAGACCTGGATAAACACTTACTAGACATGGATTCAGCAAAGTCATAGGATGCAAGGTTAATTTGTAAAAAGCAACTTTTAAAAATATGATAGCAAACATTTCAAAACCAAAAATAAAATTTAAAAATCCATTTACAATACTTTCATGAGGTATACATTATTTAGAACTTTTTAATTTACAAACAATATGAGCATTTTGTCTTAGTGGTCTACATGCATGTTGTATTTTGGGCAGTATTTTATACACGGTCGAATTTAATACTGACAACTTTTGAGGTAGATGATTTTGTCTATATTACTCATCCAAATGACGCAGTTAGAAAGAAACAGGAATGGAGTTAAACTCCAGATTGAGCAACTCTAAGCCCATCTTGTTTTAACTATATATATATCTTGGGAAAAGATATATAAAGTATGACACTGGTCCACTAATGTTCTAATTAATCATTTTTCCATAGATGGCAATAGACTCAAAGTAGCTTTGGCAAAATGTATATATTTCAAAGTACTTTTATTCATTATAAATAAATGTTAGAGGATAAAAGGGAGACTGATTCACTTAGTGAAAAAGTAAAACAAAGAAAAAAAGAGGAAAATGGTAATAATTACTATAGAAATTTCAATATGCTTATTTTTGTTGATGTCTTGAAAAATTAAAAGTAACAATTCACATGAAATTACAATAAAACATTAAGAAATGCATGCATTAAAAAAAAATATTGCTGCTCCAAGGAAGGGAAGATGGCGGAAGAGTAAGACGTGGAGATCACCTTCCTCCCCACAGATACATCAGAAATACATCTACACGTGGAAGAACTCCTACAGAACACCTACTCAACACTGGCAGAAGACCTCAGACCTCCCAAAAGGCAAGAAAGTTCCCACGTACCTGGGTAGGGCAAAAGAAAAGAGAATAAACAGAGACAAAAGAATAGGGATGGAACCTGCACCAGTGTGAGGGAGCTGTGAAGGAGGAAAGATTTCCACACACTAGAAGCCCCTTCGCAGGCGAAGACTGCGGGTGGCAGAGGGGGTAAGCTTCGGAGCCGGGGAGGAAAGCATAGAAACAGGGGTGCAGAGGGCAAAGTGGAGAGATTCCCATACAGAGGATTGGTGCTGACCGGCACTCACCAGCTCGAGAGGCTTGTCTGCTCACCCGCCGGGGCAGGCGGGGCTGGGAGCTGAGGTTCGGGCTTCAGTCAGAGGGCAAGGAGAGGTCTGGGGTTGGCGGCGTGAACACAGCCTGCAGGGAGTTAGTGCACCATGGCTAGCTGGGAGGGAGTCCGGGGAAAAGTCTGGACCTGCCGAAGAGGCAAGAGACTTTTTCTTCCCTCTTTGTTTCCTGGTGAGCGAGGAGAGGGGATTAAGAGCACTGCTTAAAGGAGCTCCAGAGATGGGCATGAGCCGCGGTTAAAAGCGCGGACCCCAGAGATGGGCATGAGATGCTAAGGCTGCTGCTGCTGCCACCAAGAAGACAGAGTGCAAGCACAGGTCACTATCCACACCCCCCTTCCAGGGAGCCTGTGCAGCCCGCCACTGCCAGGGTCCCGGGATCCAGGGACAACGTCCCTGGGAGAACGCAACACTGGCACGCCTCAGCCTGGTGCAACGTCACTATGGCCTCTGCTGCTGCAGGCTCGCCCAACACTCCATACCCCTCCGTGCCCCTGGCCTGAGTGAGCCAGAGTCCCCGAAGCAGCTGCTCCTTTAACCCCGTCCTGTCTGAGTGAAGAACAGAGGGCCTCTGGCGACCTACACGCAGAGGCGGGGCCAAATCCAAAGCTGAGCCCTGGGAGCTGTGAGAACAAAGAAAAGAAAGAGAGCTCTCTCCCAGCAGCCTCAGAAGCAGCAAATTAAAGCTCCACAATCAACTTGATGTACCCTGCATCTGTGGAATACATGAATAGACAATGAATCATCCCAAATTGAGGAGGTGGACATTGAGAGCAAGATTTATGATTTTTTCTCCTTTTCCTCTTTTTGTGAGTGTGTATGTGTATGCTTCTGTGTGAGATTTTGTCTCTATAGCTTTGCTTCCTCCATTTGTCCTAGGGTTCTATACGTCGTTTTTTTTTTTTTTTTTTAAGAATTATTTTTTATTTTAATAACATTATTATATTTTATCTTACTTTATTTTATTTTACTTTATCTTCTTTTTTTCTTTCTTTTTTCTTCCTTCCCTCCTTCATTCTTTCCTTCTTTCCTCCCTCCCTCCCTCCTTTCTTTCTTTCTTTTCCTTTCTTTCTTTCTCTCTCTCTCTCTTTCTCTCTATCTTTCTTTCTTTCTTTCTTTCTTTCTTTCTTTCTTTTGTACTACCTTTTCTCCCTTTTTTTTCTGAGCCATTTGGATGAAAGGCTCTCAGTGCTGCAAGGAGTAATGCTGTGTCTCTGAGGTGGGAGAGCCAACTTCAGGACACTGGTCCACAAAAGACCTCCCAGCTCCACATAATATCAAATGGAGAAAATCTCCCAGAGATCTCCATCTCAACAGCAGCACCCAGCTTCACTCAATGACCAGCAAGCTTCAGTGCTGGACACCCTATGCCATACAACTAGCAAGACAGGAACACAACCCCACGCATTAGCAGATAGGCTGCCTAAATTCATAATAAGTCCACAGACACCCCAAAACACACCACCAGAAGTGGACCTGCCCACAAGAAAGACAAGATCCAGCCTCATCCACCAGAACACAGGCACTAGTCTCCTCCACCAGGAAGCCTACACAACCCACTGAACCAACTTTAGCCACAGGGGACAGATACCAAAAACAATGGGAACTATGAACCTGCAGCCTGCATAAAGGAGACCCCAAACTCAGTAAGATAAGCAAAATGAGAAGACAGAAAAACACACAACAGATGAAGGAGCAAGGTAAAAACACACCAGACCTAACAAATGAAGAGGAAATAGGCAGTCTACCTGAAAAATAATTCAGAATAATGATAGTAAAGATGATCCAAAATCTTGGAAATAGAATAAACAAAATGCAAGAAACATTTAACAAGGACCCAAAGAGGAAACAAACAACGATGAACAACACAATAAATGAAATTAAAAATACTCTAGAAGGGATCAATAGCAGAATAACTGAGGCAGAAGAACAGATAAGTGATCTGGAAGATAAAATAGTGGAAATAACTACTGCAGAGCAGAATAAAGAAAAAAGAATGAAAACAACTGAGGACAGTCTCAGAAACTTCAGGGACAATATTAAATGCACCAACATCCGAATTATAGGGGTTCCAGAAGAAGAAGAGATAAAGGGACTGAGAAAATATTTGAAGAGATTATAGTTGAAAATTTCCATAATATGGGAAAGGAAATAGTTAAACAAGTCCAGGAAGCACAGAGAGTCCCATATAGGATAAATCCAAGGAGGAATACACCAAGACACATATTAATCAAACTGTCAAAAATTAAATACAAAGAAAACATATTAAAAGCAGCAAGGGAAAAACAACAAATAACACACAAGGGAATCCCTATAAGGTTAACAGCTGATCTTTCAGCAGAAACTCTGCAAGCCAGAAGGGACTGACAGGAAATATTTAAAGTGATGAAGGACAAAAACCTGCAACCAAGATTAATCTACCCAGCAAGGATCTCCTTCAGATTTGATGGAGAAATTAAAACCTTTACAGAAAAGCAAAAGCTGAGAGAGTTCAGCACCACCAAACCAGCTTTACAACAAATGCTAAAGGAACTTCTCTAGGCAAGAAACACAAGAGAAGGAAAAGACCTACAATAATGAGCCCAAAACAATTAAGAAAATTGGAATAGGAACATACATATCGCTAATTACCTTAAATGTAAATGGACTAAATGCTCCCACCAAAAGACACAGATTGGCTGAATGCATAGAAAAACAAGACTCATATATATGCTGTCTACAAGAGACCCAATTCAGACCTGGGACACATACAGACTGAAAGTAAGGGGATGGAAAATGATATTCCATGCAAATGGAAACTAGAAAGCTGGAGTAGAAATTCTCAAATCAGACAAAATAAACTTTAAAATAAAGACTATTAGAAGAGACAAAAAAGGACACTACATAATGATCAAGGGATTGATCCAAGAAGAAGATATAACAATTGTAAATATTTATGCATCCAACATATGAGCACCTCATTACATAAGGCAAATACCAACATCCATAAAAGGGGAAATTGACAGTAACACACTCATAGTAGGGGATTTTAACACCCTACTTTCACCAGCAGACAGATCATCCAAAATGACAATAAGTAAGGAAACACGAGCTTTAAATGATACATTAAACAAGATGGACTTAATTGATATTTATAGGACATTCCACCCAAAAACAACAGAATACACATTTCTCTCAAGTGCTCATGGAACATTCTCCAGGATGGATCATATCTTGTTTCACAAGTCAAGCCTTGGTAAATTTAAGAAAATTGAAATTGTGTCAAGTATCTTTTCTGACCACAGTGCTATGAGACTAGATATCAATTACAGGAAAAGATCTGTAAAAAATACAAACACATTGAGGCTGAACAATACACTACTTAATAACGAAGTGATCGGTGAAGAAATCAAAGAGGAAATAAAAAAATACCTAGAAACAAATGACAATGGAGACACAATGACCCAAAACCTATTCGATGCAGCAAAAGCAGTTCTAAGAGGGAAGTTTATTGCAATACAATCGTACATTAAGAAACAGGAAACATCTTGAATAAACAACTGAACCTTGCACCTAAAGCAATTAGAGAAAGAAGAACAAAAAACCCACAATGATAGCAGAACGAGAGAAATCATAAAGATCAGATCAGAAATAAATGAAAAAGAAATGAAGGAAACGATAGCAAAGATCAATATAACTAAAAGCTCATTCTTTGAGAAGATAAAGAAAATTGATAAACCATTAGCCAGACTCATCAAGAAAAATAGGGAGAAGACTCAAATCAATAGAATTAGAAATGAAAAAGGAGAAGTAACAACTGACACAGCAGAAATACAAAAGATCATGAGAGACTACTACAAGCAACTCTATGCCAACAAAATGGACAACCTGGAAGAAATGGACAAATTCTTAGAAATGCACAACCTGCTAAGACTGAATCAGGAAGAAATAGAAAATATGAACAGACCAATCAAAAGCACTGAAATTGAAACTCTGATTAAAAACCTTCCAACAAATAAAAGTCCATGACCAGGTGGCTTCACAGGCAAATTCTATCAAACATTTAGAGAAGAGCTAACACCTATCTTTCTAAACTCTTCCATAATATAGCAGAGAGAGGAAAACTCCAAAACTCATTTTACAAGGCCACCAAAGCCCTGATATGAAAACCAGACAAGGATGTCACAAAGAAAGAAAACTACAGGCCAATATCACTGATGAACATAGATGCAAAAATCCTCAACAAAATACTAGGAAACAGAATCCAACAGCACATTAAAAGGATCATACACCATGATCAAGTGGGGTTTATTCCAGGAATGCAAGGATTCTTCAATATATGCAAATCTATCAATGTGATAAGCCATATTAATAAATTGAAGGAGAAAAACCATATGATCATCTCAATAGATGCAGAGAAAGCTTTCGACAAAATTCAACACCAATTTATGATAAAAACTCTGCAGAAAGTAGGCATAGAGGGAACTTTCCTCAATATAATTAAGGCCATATATGACAAACCCACAGCCAACGTCATCCTCAATGGTGAAAAACTGAAAGCATTTCCACTAAGATCAGGAACAAGACACGGTTGCCCACTCTCACCACTCTTATTCAACATAGTTTTGGAAGTTTTAGCCACTGCAATCAGAGAAGAAAAGGAAATAAAAGTAATCCAAATCCGAAAAGAAGAAGTAAACCTGTCACTGTTTGCAGATGACATGATATTATATATAGAGAATCCTAGAGATGCTACCAGAAAACTACTAGAGCTAATCAATGAATTTGGTAATGTAGAAGGATACAAAGTTAATGAACAGAAATCTCTGGCCTTCCTATACACTAATGATGAAAAATCTGAAAGTGAAATCTTGAAAAATCTCCCATTTATCATTGCAACAAAAAGAATAAAATATCTAGGAATAAGCCTACCTATGGAGACAAAAGACGTGTATGCAGAAAATTACAAGAAACTGATGAAAGAAATTAAAGATGATACAAATAGATGGAGAGATATACCATGTTCTTAGATTGGAAGAATCAACATTGTGAAAATGACTATACTACCCAAAGCAATCTACAGATCCAATGCAATCCCTTTCAAACTACCACTGGAATTTTGCACAGAACTAGAACAAGAAAATTCACAATTTGTATGGAAACACAAAAGACCCCAAATAGCCAAAGCAATCTTGAGAACGAAAGACGGAGCTGGAGGAGTCAGGCTCCCTGACCTCGGACTATACTCCCAAGCTACAGTAATCAAGACAGTATGGTACTGGCACAAAAAAAGAAAGATAGATCAATGGAACAGGACAGAAAGCCCAGAGAGAAACCCACGCACATATGGACACCATATCTTTGATAAAGGAGGCAGGAATGTACAGTGGAGGAAGGACAGCCTCTTCAATAATTGGTGCTGGGAAAACTGGACTGGTACATGTAAAAATATGAGATTAGATCACTCCCTAACACCATACAGAAAAATAAGTTCAACATGGATTAAAGATCTAAATGTAAGGCCAGAAACTATCAAACTCTTAGAGGAAAACATAGGTAGAATACTCTATGACATGAATCACAGCAAGATCCTTTTTGACCCACCTCCTAGAGAAATGGAAATAAAAATAAACAAATGTGACCTAATGAAACTTCAAAGCTTTTTCACAGCAAAGGAAACCATAAACAAGACCAAAAGACAACCCTCAGAATGGGAGAAAATATTTGCAAATGAGGCAACTGACAAAGGATTAATCTCCAAAATTTATAAGCAGCTCATGCAGCTCAATAACAAAAAGCAAAAAACCCAATCCAAAAATTTGCAGAACTCCCACATAGACATTTCTCCAAAGAAGATATACAGTATGCCAACAAATACATGAAAGAATGCTCAACTTCATTAATCACTAGAGAAATGCAAATCAAAACTACAATGAGATATCATCTCAGACTGTTCACAATGGCCATCATCAAAATATCTAGAAACAATAAATGCTGGAGAGGGTGTGGAGAAAAGGGAACACTCTTGCACTGCTGGTGGGAATGTGAACTGATACAGCCACTATGGAGAACAGTATGGAGGTTCCTTTAAATACTAGAAAAAAACTACCATATGACCCAACAATCCCACTACTGGGCATATACTCTGAGAAAACCATAATTCAAAGAGTCATGTACCAAAATGTTAATTGCAGCTCTATTTACAATAGCCCAGAGATGGAAACAACCTTAGTGTCGATCATTAGATGAATGGATAAAGAAGATGTGGCACATATATACAATGGAATATTACTCAGCCATAAAAAAAAAAACAAAATTGAGCTATTTGTAATGAGGTGGATGGACCTAGAGTCTGTCATACAGAGTGAAGTAAGTCAGAATGAGAAAGACAAGTACTGTATGCTAACACATATATATGGAATTTAAGAAAAAATAAATGTCATGAATGACCTAGGGGTAAGACATGAATAAAGACACAGACCTACTAGAGAATGGACTTGAGTATATTGGGAGGGGGAAGAGTAAGCTATGAGAAAGTGAGAGAGTGGCATGGACATATATACACTACCAAACGTAAAATAGATAGCTAGTGGGAAGTAGCTGTATAGCACAGCGAGATGAGCTCAGTGCTTTGTGACCACCTATAGGGATGGGATAGGGAGGGTGGGAGGGAGGGAAATGCAAGAGGGAAGAGATGGGAACATATGTATATGTATAACTGATTCACTTTGTTATAAAGCAGAAACTAACACAACATTTTAGAGCAAATATAATCCAATAAAGATGTAAAAAAAAAAAACATGCTGTCTCAGCAATTCTTGCAGTCCTAACTATTTCTTTGGTGACTTGCTGGAAGGACTCACATGGCTTAACATAAAGTTATACTCATCCCTAAGATTTATTACAGCAAAGAATACAGGACAAGAGTAGCAGGAAATAAGAGAAGGCTAGAAATGTCAATTATAGATCTCTTGTCCTTTAGCATGTATTGCACAAACATTTTTCTTCAGTTGTGAACTGCAGGGGCATGTAAGAGATATACTTGCCCAAGAAAGACATTAAGGCAGTTGGTCACAAACCTACCATATGACCAGAGATGGTGCAGACCCCAAGTCAGGCAACAGGTGCTTATCATGAATCTTAATGTTTCCTTTCAGCATGCTGACAACATCTTTCATTTTGACCCACTCCTTGCCAGTATATAGAATAACATCACTATCCAGTGATATGAGCATTCCCATTTTCTAGTTCTCAAAGTTTGACAGTCATCACCATAGCTATAGCATAGGCAAGAACTGAATGAAACAGGCCTGCTACATTGATTCTTTCATTGAGATTACATAAAATCATTCACAGAAGAATGTTGATAGAATTTTTTTTGGAATTCTGATAAATAATTTTATTGAAAGGGAAGAAAGTGTCAGCACAGGACAGATCAGGTTAATAGACCAGCCTGTCCAATATACTAAGGTCATGAGAAAACCTTAATGTGGTTTCAATGAATCAGCAAAATCACAAGCAAAAACTAAACTCGCATCTACAATAGACCTATTCCTACTAGGCATCAAGCTTCAGGGACGCAGGCTGAGGTAATGAGCAGAGCACAGCATAGGATTTGAGTTCCTTGTGCATTATTGGGTAGTTTCTTAACATTGATAGATAGATAAACCATGTGAGTCACCTTTTGAATTCTTGATAAAAATAAATGTGTAATAGACGTGTGTCTCATAAGCATTAAAAGAGTTTATACCTACATCTGATGCATCCTTATATACCCCACTCTAACTCAATACACACAACATATATTTGCTAAATTGATGCATTCTGAGAAAATTAATAGACTGATATGCATAAAATACATGTTTTTTCAAAAATACATTTGATCTGTACATGAAAATGTAAACAGTCTTTAAAATCTTTCCTATTATTACCAAAAGTGGCATCCATTATATATTCCATGAATAGACATTTAGTTCACACTGTAGGAAGTGCCAAAATCAAAACATTGCCATTTGGGGAAAAGAAAAAAAGTTCCACTGCAGATTTTATTTAATGAGCAACAGCTGCAGAGAACAGAATCTCCTACAATTGCATCCAAGCAAAGAGTGAAAGATTGAAGGTGGAACTCTGAGACCACATGAACAATTTGCTGCTAAAAACAAAACTAAGGTGAAAACACAGAATGTTATATTTAACATAATGAAAGAAATTTTTAAAGGAAACATGTTATTACACTTGTTATTCACTTACTAGTGTATATGAATTTAGCACTAGAGAAGTAAAATCAATCTAAGTTGTTTGCTTGAGTTAAATTGATTTTGTTCATTAATTATGGTCCAGTGAGCGACAATGATATTATTTCATATTAAATGTAATTACATGTATAAGAAAAATAGTTAAGTCTTATTTCAAATAATTTATATACTTTGGTAAGTAAAGATAGCATAAAATGATGAGGAAACAAAATAAAGAAAACCAGCAAAGTAAAATTTTTAAACGTACTTCATGAAGGATATAAATATAATGAGATGAAAAATATAAAGAACTCAGAATACGTTGATTGGAAGCAATTATATAACACAAAATACAATATCACATGGGTCAAAATTCATTAATTTATGTGATAAATGTTCATTTAGCACCTAATATGAGCAAGGCTTTATGTTAGATTATTTGAAATATGCAAAGATGGATGTCATAGTCCCTGTTCTCAAAGAGTTTCCACTGTATTAGGTAAATAAGATAAACATATGAAATTGTAACATGTGGTATATATAACAATACAAGAGAGATTAACAAAGACCCATAGGGTTTTAGAAAAGAAATGGGGTGGTTTCTACAGAGATAAAGAAAAATTTTATGAAGGTGGTAACATTGGAGCAGGATCTTAGAGGGTAAACAAATTCATTCATTTCACAGATATTTCTGGAATATCAATTTTGCATCAGATAAATAAAACGAAATTTTTGTAATCTCTGAGCTCATGATCTATCAGTAAAAAATTAAGCAAATTGCCCAAGGTCATTGAGCTCCTGAGAGCAGAACAAAGATTTGAGACCAGTTAGCCTTGATTCCAGAGCACCTACTTTTAATTATCTCTAACAAAATATTTGCTAAGAGTAGAGAGACAGCATATGAGAACACAGAAACTGGAGAAAATAGTTCTGCTTGTTATTTAAATTACCTATTTTATTAAAAACAAGGATGTCAATGAAAAAATTGGTACAAGACAAATGTTAATATTCAGGAATATTTTTAAAACATATATTGAGAGGTAACTTTCTAATTTTGAACATGGAAATATGTTTTCTGACTGCATAATATGATGAACTGATCTCATGTAGCTTTTGGCATGGTTGTATGGAAAAAAGACCAGTGGACCATCAACAGAGAATTCTGAGGGAAACCCATATTGAGGAGATTAGCAGAGGTGGAGGACCCAAAAACAGAGAATGAGAACCAATAGCTCAGAGGTAGAAACAACACCAGGGTAATACTTACAGAAAGGGCAGTGAGCAGTGAAAAATGCTGCATGTTTTAGTGAGTGGGGAACAGAAAAATATTTGATTTGGAGTTTAGGTGATTCCTGATAGTTTTGGTGAAAGCATATTTAGTAAGAAGGCAAAATTGGATAGATTTTTTTTATTATCTACTACTGCATAATAAACTACCCTAAACTTAGTAGCTTAAATATATCATTTTGTTTTTCTCACGATCTTATGGGTCAGAAATTAAGGAAAGACTCAGTGGGGGTAGTTGTCTCGGATTTACGCACAGGACATCAGTTGGGCTGCGTGAGTCAAGAGGATCTTCTTCTAAGATTGTTTCTTCTTTCACATACCTGTTGCCTCATGTTCTTTGATATCTCTCTCTCTCTCTCTGCTAGTGATCCCAGGGTAACTATGCTTCTTATACAGAGGCATGCTACCAGAACTTAGAAAGCAGAAGCTGAGGCCAATTAAGGACTATGCCTAGAATTGATACATTCATTTCTGCCATACTCTATTTCTCAAAGCTGTCAAACATCAGGCTGTTTATATAGCCAAATATACTGTGTGGCAATATAGAATTCACTGCTTGGTGGAGGAGTTACAAGGTCACATTGCAGAATATCATATACCATGTTGAGGCCATCTTTAGAAAATACAGTTTACCAGTAGAGTTAAGGAAATTCTAAGTGAGAGAAGACTATTAAGAATGCCGAGGAGTGTTCCATATGTTTGGTAAACGCTGAGTAGCTTATAGTAGTTGCAACGGAGGATATGGTTAAGAAACTGGTGAGGTATTAGACAGAACTCATATCATGAGACCAGAGCTTTGAGAGAAGCCCAAGATTTGTTTGATTTCATTGGTTACAGTTATTTTCAGTAGTGGAGAAACATAATCAGAATTTTAGCTTATCATACTTGAGATTTTTTTTTTTTCCATTTGACAGATTACTCACTCAAATCAATAAAAACTGTATGAAAAGATTGGAAGCAGAGGCCAGTAAGGAGGCTATTGTGGTAATCCACATGAGGTAGTTTGAATTAATATTTAAGCTATAGTAATAGGGAAGAGGGAACAGATTCAATGGATGATGCAGATGTAGAGACTTATGAAGGCCAAAGAAACTATCAGTGAAATGTTTCTGGGTCTAGGCAAGACTGAAGAGATTGTTATACATTTTCCTCAGTAATCAACTGGAAAGATATTTTGGAAGAGTTTCAAAAGACTTCATTTAGGTTTACATAAGCTCCATGGTAATTGCTAAAAGTCAACATCCTCCACAAGCAAAATTTTCCTAAAATATTGAGCACCAGAAGAGGGTCACAGTTAAGAGGTGGTGGGATCATCTTTGCAGGGAGAAGGGCCTAAGTATCCCCAGGGCAGAGCAGGCAAGGCCTCCCTTCAGGGCTTTCTTTAGATCTACTGACTGACTCTCCTGATGGTGGAAGGGAAGTTGGGTAAGAGAAGACGGGGCCTCTGTGGAAGCCATGGTACAGGATATATGACTTCATAAAGTCCCTTATAATCATTATTTATTTTTATAATTTTGTTTCTTCTTAGCACCTGCCATTACATTTTCCCTACAATATAACAAATAAATATGTAGAGAAAACTCATAAAAATAAGGGGGCAGGCACTGATCAGATCCTTATCAAGTAAAATCTTACTCCAAACACTCTTATGCATAATATAAATATTTAATTACAGTATTTATGTAATCATGTGTCAGTTTTATTTCATCCATTAGGTGGTTTACAATTATGTGTCTTTCTAGTCTTCTACATTTCAACTGATGTCAACATTACTGATCAATATAAAATAATAAAACCTCAGGCTTCTATGGAATTTATAAAACTTTATATATACAGATATAAATATATAATATAAAATATGATATATTAATAGAATATTAGACATTATACATTATTTTAACACACATAAAATATATCTTATATAACATATAATAATACAATAATGTTAATACTGTTTATGTTATATTGTATATACTAATAAATTATACTATATTATATTAAATAATTAAAGTTTATTAATTATATATAATATTAATATATTATTATATTATTTTAGCATATATTAATATAAGATATAGTATATATTAATATAAATGTTATGTATTACATATGTATATATATACACATACATACAAAATTTTTTATCTTGCCAGTGGCTGGCAGGATGCTTGACACATAGTAGATAATATATTTTGGTGAATGAATAAGTGAATGTATGTTCAAATAACTTTAGTTTCTGAGAAAGTTCTAGTTAATTCTGTATGTTAATACAAACATCAATTCTACAACCCTATTTGGAGACCGTCATCTGTTAATACAGAGCATGGCAAGAGAAGTGTGTAAAAGAGGGTGATTGATTAACAACCTGACATCAACCTTCAAGGTTAGTGGGTCCCCACAGTTTCCTACTTACCTCTACTACTCTCAATGGCTGAAACAGCCACCACCCCACAAAATATCTCTAACTTGTACTTTCCCACAAAATATTTCTAACTTGTACTTTAAAATTGGAACTCCTCTTGGAGTAATAAGTCTCCAAGTGGTTGTCTAATTTATAAAAATGTATCGTTGTCTTTTTCAATTTGCTTTAAATTTACATCTGTTGTTTCAGAGGCAAAAGGTGATATGGAGGCTCCTTTTGAGATTACTGTAAAATGATGTAACACTATTGCAATTCTGTTCCTTTGACTTCAATCATTTTCAAAAGTACAGATGAGGGGGAGACCTTCAAGATAGCAAAGGAGTAAGAAGTGGAGATTAACTTCCTCACTACAAATACATCAAAAATACATCTAAGTGTGGAACACCTCTTACAGAACACCTATTGAATGCTGGCAGAAGACCTCAGACTTCCCAAAAGGCAAGAAAACCTCCACGTACCTGGGTAGGGCAAAAGAAAAAAAACAAAGACAAAAGAATAAAGATGGAACCTGCACCTCTGGGACGGGGCTGTGAAGGAGGAAAAGTTTCCACACATTAGAAATCCCCTTCACTGGTAGGGAATGTGGGTGGGCAGGGGGGAAGCTTCAGAGCCATGGAGAGTGCAGCAACAGGGATGAAGAGGGCAAAGCAGAGAGATTCCCACACAGAGGATCAGTACTGACCAGCACTCTCCAGCCTGAGAGGCTTGTCTCTCACCTGCCAGGGTGTGTGGGGGCTGGGAGTTGAGGCTCAGGCTTCAGAGTTCAGATCCCAGGGAGAGGACTGGGGTTGACGGCATGAAGACAACTGAAGGGGATACTGCACCACAGCTAGCCAGGAGGGAGTCTGGGAGAAAGTCTGGAACTGCAAAAGAGGCAAGAGAATGTTGTTTTGGAGTACGTGAGGAGAGGGGATTCCTTCCCCCTGTGCCCACAGAAGCCAGAGCACTGCCTAAGCTAGCTCCAGAGATGGGCATGAGCCATGGCTATCAGCTTGGACCCCAGAGATGGGCATGAAATGCTAAGGTTGCTACTGCTGCCACAAAGAATCCTATGTGCAAGCACAGGTCACTATCCACACCACCCCCACCCAGGAGCCTGTGCAGCCCGCCATGCCAGGGTCCCATGACCCAGGAAAAACTACCCTGGGAGAACACAAGGCATGACTCAGGCTGTTGCAACATCATGCTGGCTTCTGTCACCACAGGCTCAACCTGCATTCCAATTATGACTATTGTATCCTTCCTTCCCCCTGACCTGAGTGAGCAAGAGCACCCTAATCAGCTGGTGCTTTAACCTTCTCCTGTATAGGCAGGGAACAGATGCATGAGGGTGACCTACATGGATAGGTGGGGCCAAAACCAAAGCTGAAGCACAGGAGATGTGTGAACAAAGAAGAGAAAGGAAATTTCTCTGTGACGCCTCAGGAGCAGTGGATTTAATGCCCACAATTAACCTGAGGTACTCTGCATTTGTGGAATACTGGAATAGATAATGAATGTTCTCAAAATTGAGATGATGGGCTTGGGAAGCAACTGTAGACTTGGGGTTTGCTGTCTGCGACTGATTTGCTCTTGATTTTTATGGTTATCTTAGTTTAGATTTTAATGCTTGTTATCATTCATGGATGAGTTTTTTTGGTTTTATTGCTCTTTTCTTTTTTTTATTTTAATAATTCTTTTAAATATTTTTATTTAATTTAAAAAAAATTATTCTTCTTTCTTTTTATCTCCCTTTTATTCTGAGCAGTGTGACTGACAGGGTCTTGGTGCTCCAGCCAGGAGTCAGGCCTGAGCCCTTCAGGTGGGAGAGTTGAGTTCAGGACATTTGACCACCAGAGACCTCCTGGCCCCAAGTAATATCAATCAGTGAGAGGTCTCTCAGAGATCTACACCTCAACATTAAGACCCAGGTAAACCTGATGACCAGCAAGGTCCAGTGATGGATGTCCTATGCCAAACAACTAGAAAGACAGGAACACAAACCCACCCATTAAAAGAGAGGGTGCCTAAAATAATACTAAGTTCACAGACACACCAAAAGACACCACCAGACGTGGCCCTGCCCACCAGAAAGAAAAGATACAGCCCCACACAACAGAACACAGGAAGCAGTCACCTCCATAAGGAAGCCTACAAAGCCACTGAACAAACCTCACCACTGGGGGCAGACACCGAGAACAATGGGTACTATGAACCTGCAGCCTGTGAAAAGGAGACCCCAAACACAGTAAGTTAAACAAAATGTAAAGACAGAAAAATATGCAACAGATGAAGGAGCAAGGTAAAATTCCACCAGGACAAACAAATGAAGAGGAAATAGGCAGTCTACCTGAAAAGAGTTTAGAGTAGTGATAGTAAATATGATACAAAATCTCTGAAACAGAATGGAGAAAATACAAGAAATATTTAACAAGGACCTAGAACTAAAGAGAAAACAAACAATGAAGAACAACACAATAAATGAAATTAAAAATTCTCTAGAAGGAATCAAAAGCAGAAGAGCTGAGGCAGAAGAATGGATAAGTGACCTGGAAGATAAAATAGTGGAAATAATTACCACAGAACAGAATAAAGAAAATAGAATGAAAATAATTGAAGACAGCTTCAGAGACCTCTGGGACATTAAACTCACCAAAATTCAAATTATAGGAGCCCAAGAAGAAAAAGAGAAAGAGAAAGGGACTGAGAAAATATTTGAAGAGATTATAGTTGAAAACCGCCCTAACATAGGAAAGGAAGTAGTCAATCAAGTCCAGGAAACACAGAGAGTCCCATACAGAATAAATCTAAGGAGAAATATGCCAAGACACTTATTAATCAAAGTATCAAAAATTAAATACAAAGAAAAAATATTAAAAGCAACAAGGGAAAACCAACACATAACATACAAGGAAATCCCCATAATGTTAACAGCTGAACATTTGGCAGAAACTCTACAAGACAGAAGGGAGTGGCAAGACATATTTAAAGTGATGTAAGGGAAAAACATAGAAACAAGATTACTCTAATCAACAAGGATCTCATTCAGATTTGATGGAGAAATTAAAACCTTGACAGACAAGCAAAAGTTAAAAGAATTCAGTGCCACAAAACCAGCTTTCCAACAAATGCAAAAGGAAATTCTCTAGGCAGGAAACACAAGAGAAAGAAAAGACCTACAAAACCAGACCGCAAACAATTAGGAAAATAGTAATAGGAACATACATATCGGTAATTACCTTAAATGTAAATGGATTAAATGTTCCATCCAAAAGACAGAGAATGGCTGAATGGATACAGAAACAAGACCCATATATATATTGTCTAAAAGAGACCAACTTCAGACCTAGGGACACAAACAAACTGAAAGTGAGGGGATAGAAAAAGATACTCCCTGAAAATGGAAATGAAAAGAAAGCTGGAGTACCAATTCTCATATCAGATGAAATAGAGTCTAAAATTAAGACTATTACAAGAGACAAAGAAGGACACTACATAATGATCAAGGGATCAATCCAAGAAGAAGATATAACCATTGTAAATATTTATGCACCCAACATAGGGACACCTTAATACATAAGGCAACAGCTAATGGCCATAAAAGGGGAAGTCAACAGTAACAAAAAAATAGTAGGGGACTTTAACACCCCACTTTCAACAAGAGACAGATCATCCAAAATGAAAATAAATAAGAAAACACAAGCTTTAAATGATACATTAAACAAGATGGACTTATTTGATATTTATTGGACATTCCATCCAAAAACAACAGAATACACTTTCTTTTCAAGTGCTCATGGAACATTCTCCAGGATAGATCATATCTTGGTTCACAAATTAAGCCTTCATAAATTTAAGGAAATTGTATCAAGTATCTATACCAAACAAAATGCTATGTGACTAGATATCAATTAAAGGGAAAAAAAAAGACTGTAAAAATACAAACCCATGGAGGCTAAACAATATGCTACTAAATAACCAAGAGATCACTGAAGAAATCAAAGGGGAAATAAAAGATACCTAGAAAAAATGACAATGAAAACATGATGACCAAAACCTATGGGATGCAGGAAAAGCAGTTGTAAGAGGGAAGTTTATAGCAATACAATCCTACCTCAAGAAAGAAGTAAGATCTCAAATAAACAACATAACCATACACATAAAGCAATTAGAGGAAGAAGAACAAAAAAAGACCTCCAAAGTTAGCAGAAGGAAAGAAATCATCAATATCAGATCAGGAATAAATGAAAAAAAATTAACAAAAAAATACCAAAGATCAATAAACTAAAAGGTGGATCTTTGAGAAGATAAACAAAAATGATAAACCATTAGTCAGACTCATCAGGACAAAAAGGAGGAAGACTCAAATCAACAGAATTAGAAATGAAAAAGGAGAAGTAATAACTGACACTGAAGAAATACAAAGGATCATAAGAGATGAGCAAAAGCAACTATATGCC